>NC_133126.1:90838358-90873358 GCF_048418815.1 Hemitrygon akajei
AAGCACCCGATCTCCCTCCTGCTGTCTGGTACATTGAACATGGACATCCCGGTAACTTGTTCAGGAGCTTCCTGTGGCAGAATAATGTGACTCCATCTTGAGGCTTGTATCCTTAAGCAAAGTCCTACTGTAGAAAGGATTTGAAAATGGCTTTTCCTGGGTTAACCTTCCCCAGGCCTTCAGTCCCTCACCTCTTGTAGAACATAGAACATAGAACAGTACAACACAAAATCAGATCAGTCAGCCCACGTTGTGGCGAACCGGCTAAAAAGCAAATCAAAAACACCCAAATACCTACACCATGTCCCTACCCCTCCATCTTTCCCACATCCATGAGCCTATCCAAATATCTCTTAAAAGCCTCTAATGTATTTGTCTCTACCACCAAACCAGGCAGCCACCACTCTCTGAGTAGAAAATTTACCCCTCACATTCCCTTTGAACCTACCCCCTCTCACCTTCAATTGATGCCCTCTGGTTTGCAACTCTGGGAAACAGATACTTGCTGTCTACTCTATCTATGCCTCTTATAAACTTCTATCAGAACTCCCCTCGATCGATCCATCGATCCAGAAAAAAAACCAACCCAAGTTTATCCAGCATCTCATGATAGCACATTCCCTCTAAACCAGGAAGTATCCTGGTAAACCTCTTCTGCACCCTCTCCAAAGCCTCAACGGCCTTCCTATAGTGGAGCAACCAGAACTGTACGCAACACTCCAGATGTGGCCTCACCAGAGTTTTATAAAGTTGCAACATAACCTCTTGACTTTTGAACTCAATGCCTTGACTAATGAAAGCAAGCATTCCATAAGCCTTCTTAACCACCCTATCGACCTGTGCAGCCACTTTCAAGGAGCTTTGAACTTGGATCCCAGGACCTCTCTGCTCAGCAACACTGTTCAGGATCTTGCCCTTAACAGTGTACTGTCTCCTTGCATTTGCCCTGCCAAGGTGCAACACCTCACATTACATCTGGGTTAAACTCCATCTGCCATTTCTCTGCCCATTTCTGTGACTGATCTTTATCGCACTGTATTCTTTCCCAGTCTTCTACACTATCCACAGCTCCACCAATCTTGGTATTGTTACATTCCCAGTAACCGGGTGACTTACCAGCAAAGATAGAGAGGTCCGCTGAAGTCTGATGGTACTATTTTCAAACGTTTTTATTTATAAAGGGGCACAAACGTATGGTTAATACAAAACATTCAGATCATATACATCGTCAAAACTCAATCTAAAGCACAGGTATAGTAATAATCAATCAGAAATAAGCTCTATCGTTGTCTAGGGGATAATACTGAGTCCAATGGAATATAAAAGTCACTCATAAATTTTCAGGCTTTTCCGTTTTGGGAACTGCTGGCATTTCACGTGTTGGAGAGAGAGAGTGGTGAGAAAGAAGGAACACTTGCCCGTCGTCTTTGCAAAGCAAATCCCTGTTGCTAGTTAAAACGTTTTTCCTTTGGTTTCAGCCACAGATTCCCAATCCGGAATCTAACGCATGTGGCTTCCTTCAAAATGGCTTCCCGCTCCGACGGGAAGCACTATCGTGTCTTCTTCGTGTGTCTCCTTGGTGCGTCTGAGGCCCCGCCTCGGCAGCCCACCTTTTATCTGGACTGGCAGGGTTGTAGATGTCAATCAGGGTGGGGGTGAGGCAATCTTTCCCCCATCACCCAGCCCACGTTACCCTGAGGGTTTGCATGTAGTCCAGTCCCTTATTCCACAAAGGTGTCTCCCAAGACAATGGCTATGTCCATGGCTTTTGTCTGGCTGAGAGGCCAGACCACATTCCAAACCTTAAGGCTGCTCTCTCTCTCTCTCGCGATTCTCACAAAGGAGGGGGCTGGGGTCATAACAGTATCATCCACAGACTTACTAACTCACTGCTCTATATTTTCATCCAGATCATTTATAAACATTACAAACAGCAGAGGTCCCAGCACAGATCCCTGTGGAACTCCACTAATTACAGACTTCCAGCTTGAAGAAGTCCTTTCAACCACTACCTGCTATGTGCAAACCAGTTCTGAATCCAAACAGCCAATTTGCAGTGGAGCCCATGCAACTTAATCTTCTGGATTGGCCTCCCATGAGGAACTTTGTCAAACACCTTACTAAAATCCATGTAGACAACATCCACTGCCCTACCCTCATCAATCTCTCTCGTCACCTTGTCAAAAAACTCAATCAAGCTGGTAAGACATGACCTGCCATGCACAAAGCCACGCTGGCTCTCCCTAATTAGGCCATGGGTTTCCAAATGCTCACAGATCCTATCTCTAAGAATTTTCTCCAGCATTTTCCCTACAGCTGATGTGAGACTCACCAGTCTATAGTTCCCAGGATTTTCCATTGTTCCCTTCTTAAATAGAGGTACAACATTAGCCATTCGCCAGTCCTCCGCAACTTCGCCTGTGGCTAGAGAGGACATGAAGATACTGGTCAAGGGCCCAGCATTCTCGTCTCTTGCCTCCTTCATAACCTGGGGTAAATCCCATCAGACTGTGGGGACGCAACCACCTTAATGTTCATTAGGAGGCCCAACACTTCCTCCTCCTTGACCTCTAAATACCCTAACATATTTATACGCTCAGCACTGATCTCCTGGTCCACCACATCCTTTTCCTTGGTAAATACTGAAGTAAAGTACTCGTTAAGTACCTCATTCACATTCTTTGCATCCAAGCAAATGTTCCTCCCCTCCTTTATCCCTTTCCCTATTATCCCCTTTCTCTTGATGTATGTATAGAATGTCTTGGGCCTCATCTTAATCCTACTTGCCAAGGGCTTTTCTTTGCCTGTCCTGCTTTTCCTAATTCCCTTCTTTAGTTCCTTTCTGGCTTCTTTATAATCCTCATGGGCTTCGTTTAATCATAACTTCCAAAGCTTAACATACTTTTCCTTTTTCTTCTTGACTAAATTCATCACCAAGGTTCTCTTATCTTTCCATCCCCGTCCATCCTTCTAACAGGAACATACCTTTCCTGTACTCTGTGCAATTCATCTTTAAACAGTCTCCACATGTCAGAAAAAAGTGTTCCCAATTAACTCTTCTTAGTTCCTGCCTAATGCCCTTGTAATTTGCTCTACCCCAATTTTAAAAAAATGGCTTTGTAATTTGCCCTACCCCAATTTAAAACTCTCCCATAAGGACCATGCCTATCCTTATCCATAGCTATTGTGAAAATTAAGGACCTGTGGTCACTGTTCCCTAACTGCTTACCCAGTGAAAGGTCTGTCACCTGGCCAGGCTCATAACTCAACACCACGTCCAGTACGGCCCCTCCTCTCATTAGACCGTGCACATATTAATTTTAAAAACTTCCTGAATACACTTAAATTCTGCCCCATTTAAACCCCTTGCACTAAGAAGGACCTAGCTTATATTAGGGAAGCTGAAATCCGCAATATAACAACCTTATTATTTTTATACATTTCCTTAATCTGTTCCTCAAAGTGCTGCAGACTATTAGGGGGTCTGTAGTAACCCCATTAGTGTGATTGTGCCCTTCCTCTTCCTGATTTCTACCCAAATGGACTCAGCGTCTGACCCCTCCATTCTGTCTCTCCTGAGTACAGCTCTGATATTGTCCACCCCCCCCCACCCTTTTACTTTTCTCTATCTTTTCTAAAACTTTGAAAATCTGAATCACCCATTCCTACCCCTCTCAACCAAGTTTCAGTAATGGCCACAACTTTGCAGTTCCATGTACTACGTTCATCACCCTTACCCATACTACTCCTAGCATTAAAATATACATACTTCAAGCTATCCGACCCATATTCTACACCTGCTTCCTGCGGTGGTGGGGCAGCAAGCACATCAGTTCCTTTCAGTCTGTATAGACTGGCTACTGAAGAGATTGCAGGATGGAAGAACAGTGCCCCCTACAGGAAGGGAGACTTACTTCAGTGGCCCTTGACAGCCCTGAGCTGGCTGAAGGAATGTAACAGGTGCTAGGCCGGTGACAGACAGTGTGCACTCAGATAGTCTACACAGGAAGTGCACTGTCTGCTACTTGGTTAGTACAGGTAAGGCCTGGAGAAGTCACATTGCCCATATTCATTCACATTTACAGCTCCATCCCCAAAGTGAAGCATGAGAGATTATTGTCGATGGTTCCTCA
The DNA here is from genome assembly GCF_048418815.1 of Hemitrygon akajei. Lineage (NCBI taxonomy): Eukaryota > Metazoa > Chordata > Chondrichthyes > Myliobatiformes > Dasyatidae > Hemitrygon > Hemitrygon akajei. The sequence continues at coordinate 90,842,492 of NC_133126.1, forward strand.
CCAACTCCTGGTCCTGATCTGCTCCATCCCACTCATATACCAGGACTCCACCATTCCCAGAGCCACCTGCTCCTGATCTTCCTCACTATCGGTCTGGAGACCATGTACTAGTTCTCATGGGTGGATCAGAGGTGGAGAGAGTAAGTGGTTTCAAATTCCTGGCATTAACATGTCCAGTCCTAGACCCAACACGAAGATGCAGTCATGAAGAAGGTGAAACGGGTCCCTCAGCTTTCTTAGAAGGTTAAGGAGATTCGGCATGTCACCAAATACTCTAAATGATTTCTACAACGTACTGTTAAAACCATCCTGATTGGTTGCATCATGGCTTGGTCTGGTAATACCAATGAACAGGAATGAATGCACGAGGCTGCAGAGCATCACGGAATCAGCCTGGTGTATCACAGGCACAGCACTCCACACCAGTGAGAGCATCTATAGGAGGCACTGCCTCCCGGAGCCAGCATCCATCATTAAGCACCTCAGCCATCCAGTTCTTAGAAACATAGAAATCCACAGCACATTACAGGCCCTTCAGCCCACAATGTTGTGCCGACCATGTAGCCTACTCTAGAAACAGCCTCGAATTTCTCTAGTGCAGAGACCTCTATTTTTATAAGCTCCACGTACCTATCCAAGAGTCTCTTAAAAGACCCTATTGTATCTGCCTCCACCACTATCACTGGCAGTGCATTCCACACACCCACCACTCTCTGTGTGAAAAACTTACTCCGACATACTCTCTGTACCTACTTCCAAGCACCTTAAAGCTATGACCCCTTGTGTTAGCCATTTCAGCCCTGGGAAAAAGCCTCTGGCTATCCATACAATCATCACCTTATACACCTCTATCAGGTCACCTCCCATTCTCCGTCACTCCAAGGAGAAAAGGGCAAGTTCATTCAACCTTTTCTCATAAGGCGTGCTCCCCAATCCAGGCAGCATCCTTGTGAATCTCTTCTGCACTCACTCGATAGTACCCACGTCCTTCCTGCAGTGAGGTGACCAGAAATGAGCACAGCACTCCGAGTGGGGGCTGACTAACATGCCTTCTTCTCGCTGCTACTGCCAGACAGAAGGAATGGAAGTCTGAAATGCCATGTTCAGGAACAGCTGCTTTCTGAAGCTGCCTGTACAACCCCTACCCTACCTCGGGAATGGAACACCACAGACTACCGCTGGACTTCTACTTAATTGGGCCTTCGTTCCGGCTTGCTTTCACACAGTCTTCACGGCTTCAGTGTGTGGCATAATTTCGTGTATAACGTACGTGCAGAGTGTTTTCTATGCCACCTGCCTATGAAGTCGTACTGTACCTCACCATCCAGGGAGGAGTGGCACCTCTGGTGAAGGGGCTTGTCGTGTCCATTCTGGGGCAGCCCACTCACCTTCGGTCCTCACTGGACATTCAGCTCTCACCCGTGGCTACAAGTAGTCGTTTGCTTGTGCCTCAGTACACCGCTTCCATAGGTGGCCTAAACCAGGTGATGGTAGTCAGTGGCCACACCAAAGTCGGTTCCAGTAGACTGGGCAGATGAGACCTCCAGTGAGAAGCAAAGGCCGGGAAGGTGGTTCTGCAACGCTCCGTGGAGAGCAAAGGGCATGACGAGACACAGAAGACATCACGGTCATCCTCTGCAACCCCAGTTTGTGACACCTGTTTGTACCACTGGACCTGGACTTCTGAGGTCGAGAGACAGGAACTGCCCCAGTGCAACGGCTTTTCCACTTTAAAAAAACTCTCTCGCACAGGTTCCTGTCATCGTCGGACATGACCACACCACCACCACCTCACCACACTTGTACAGATGACTGTAAACTCCACTGTCCTTGCAATAGAGCTAACCTCACCACTCTGAACACTTGCTTTGCTAGACTTTCTGAAACCTTATCTCCCGTGCTCTATCTCTCAATCACTCCTGTCTGGAAGATTGCATTAAATTGCACTCACTCACTATAGGAAGGACGTGAAGGCTTTGGAGAGAGCGCTGAAGAGATTTACCAGGGGTGTGCCTGGGGTGGTGTGTGCCTGGGGTGGTGTGTGCCTGGGGGGGTATGCCTGGGGGGGGTGTGCCTGGGGGGTGTATGCCTGGGGGGTGTGTGTCTGGGGTGGTGTGTGCCTGGGGGGGTGTGCCTGGGGGTGTGTGTGCCTGGGGGTGTGTGTGCCTGGGGGGGTGTATGCCTGGGGGGTGTGTGTGCCTGGGGGGGGGTGTGCCTGGGGGGGGTGTGAGCCTGGGGGGTGTGTGCCTGGGGTGGTGTGTGCCTGGGGGGGTATGCCTGGGGGGTGTGTGCCTGGGGTGGGGTGTGCCTGGGGGGGTGTGTGCCTGGGGGGGGTGTGCCTGGGGGTGTGTGTGCCTGGGGGTGTGTGTGCCTGGGGGGGTGTATGCCTGGGGGGTGTGTGTGCCTGGGGGGGGTGTGCCTGGGGGGGTGTGTGCCTGGGGGTGTGTGCCTGGGGTGGTGTGCCTGGGGGGGTATGCCTGGGGGGTGTGTGCCTGGGGTGGTGTGTGCCTGGGGGTGTGTGCCTGGGGTGGGGTGTGCCTGGGGGGGGGTATGCCTGGGGGGTGTGTGCCTGGGGTGGTGTGTGCCTGGGGGGGGTGTGCCTGGGGGGGTGTATGCCTGGGGGGGTATGCCTGGGGGTGGGGTGTGTCTGGGGGGGGGGTGCGCCTGGGGGTGTGTGCCTGGGGGGGGGTATGCCTGGGGGGGGGGGTGTGCCTGGGGGTGGTGTGCCTGGGGTGGGGGTGTGCCTGGGGTGGGGGTGTGCCTGGGGGGGGGTGTGTCTGGGGGTGTGTGTGCCTGGGGGGGTGTATGCCTGGGGGTGTGTGCCTGGGGGTGTGTGTGCCTGGGGGGTGTGTGCCTGGGGTGGGGTGTGCCTGGGGGGGTGTGTGCCTGGGGTGGTGTGTGCCTGGGGGGGGTATGCCTGGGGTGGGGGTGTGCCTGGGGGTGGTGTGCCTGGGGGGGGTGTATGCCTGGGGGGGTATGCCTGGGGGTGGGGTGTGCCTGGGGGGGTGTGTGCCTGGGGTGGTGTGTGCCTGGGGGGGGTATGCCTGGGGTGGGGGTGTGCCTGGGGGTGGTGTGCCTGGGGGGGTGTGTGCCTGGGGGTGTGTGTGCCTGGGGGGTGTGTGCCTGGGGTGGGGTGTGCCTGGGGGGGTGTGTGCCTGGGGTGGTGTGTGCCTGGGGGGGGTGTGCCTGGGGGGTGTGTGCCTGGGGGGGTGTGTGCCTGGGGGGGGTGTGTGCCTGGGGGTGTGTGTGCCTGGGGGGGTGTGCCTGGGGGGTGTGTGCCTGGGGGGTGTGTGCCTGGGGGTGTGTGCCTGGGGTGGTGTGTGCCTGGGGTGGGGGTGTGCCTGGGGTGGTGGGCGGGGCTGATGCAACAGGTGTTCAGGAGACTCTTCGATAAGCACATGAATTGGAGGGATATTGAGCAGGCAGAAGGGATGAGTTTAATTAGACATTATTGGTACAACATTGTTGGCCAAAGGGCTTGTTCCTGTGTTATAATGTTTTGCTTTAGGTTCTATTTTTCTCTACCTATGCTAGTATTTCACTCGCTCACCTTTGAACAAGTAATTAGCGGAACAACATCTTGGGTGGCGCCACATTGAAAGTCTGGACTCTGCCAACATTCGTCATTAGGTTGGCCTAAAAGTTCCACAGACACTGGCCACTCTGGCCTGAGCTCTTTCTCCTTCATCTAGCCAGTTGCTAGTTTATCAGCTGGGACTGCATAGTGTGAGTAATAAGGGGAGTCCAGACAGGCTGGGATAGTTTCCTTGGAGCACAGGGTGCTGACGAGTGACCTTAGAGAGGTTTATAAAATCACGAGATTGTCTTTTTTTCCAAGCTTTGGGGTGGCTACAGGTTTAAAGAGAGGGGTAACATTTTAAAAGGAGTCTGAAGGACAAGATTTGCACACTAAGGAGTGGGTTTAAGGGATGAGCTTCTGGAGGAGGTGGTAGAGGCAACATTTACAACATTTAAAAGACAGATGGTCAGATGCATGGATGAGAAATGTTTAGAGGGATCTGGGCCAAAGGGACTAGCTCAGGTAGACGACTTGATCGGTATGAACGAGTTTGGTCAAAGGGATGTGTAACTTTGACACTGCTGCTTGTGGGGCTTCTGTTGCACAGGCTGGCTTGGTGGATCTAAGTTGCAACAGAGAATAAAATCCAAATGTATTCCATTGGCTGTAAATGCTACTGACCTGTCTTGAAAGGAATGTGGAAGCTTCAAAACGGACACCAGCCATTACTTTTCCCTCCCTTTGGTCAAACTTGCAACAACAAGTACGGTTAAGTTATGGCTACAGGGTTAAACTGATGTTCCTTTGGCCCCTTTCCTTTGGTTCATCTAGGATATTGCTTGTCACTGCGCTTTTTAAATATTTTTTTCCTCGTTGTCATAGGAAGGAAGCCTTGAATGCAAGATCAGGGGCCGAAAGCAGACACTCGCACATGTGTGAGATGCAAAATGTACTTTCAAGGTCAGTGATTGAGCTAAGAGTTACAGCAAACACTTGACATTGGATGAGTAAGCAGTTAACCACTGATTTACAGATGGATTCTGAACCCTGTGTGCATTCTTCAGTCCCTCAGTCTAACTGTACTGTGAGGGCTGCAACTCACAGCCCCCGTGATCCAGGGTCAGCTTGCAGTCTGTGTGGAAAGTACTTACCCGCCACAGGGATGTGGGGATTGGTAGGTTAACTGGCCATTGTAAATTGCTCCCAAGTTCATCGCCCCTTTTGAAATTCCTAATGACTGACAGTTATAACAGCAGTTAGAATTTAGCAGCTCACCCAGCCTGTTCCTTCTCATAGATAGATAGATAGATAGATAGATAGATACTTTATTCATCCCCATGGGGAAATTCAACATTTTTTCCAATGTCCCATACACTTATTGTAGCAAAACTAATTACATACAATACTTAACTCAGTAAAAATATGATATGCATCTCATGTTCGATTGCATAAATATTATTAACAATCATCGTCTCTGACCCAACACAGATCAGCGTCTATGGGTGGGGGCGGAGGAGGTGGAGAGGAAGAGGGAGAGGGAGACAGAGAGAGAGATGAGGAGGGAGAGAAAGATGCTGGTAGATAATGATGGGGAGAGAGGGATGGGGAGAGAGATGGGGAGAGAGGGATGGGGAGAGAGAGATGGGGAAAGAGAGTGAGGGGCAGAGAGAGATGGGGAAAGAGAGTGAGGGGCAGAGAGAGCTGGGGAAAGAGAGTGAGGGGCAAAGAGAGATGGAGAGAGGAAGGGATGGGGAGAGAGTGACGGGGAAATAGAGAGAGATGGGGAGAGAGTGATGGGGAGAGGGAATTGGGGGAGAGTGATGGCGGAGAGTGATGGGGAGGGAGTGATGGGGAGAGGGAGTTGGGGGGAGAGTGATGGGAGAGAGTGATGGGGGAGAGTGATGGGCAGAGAGAGATGGGGAAAGAGAGTGAGGGGCAGAGAGAGATGGGGAGAGGAAGGGATGGGGAGAGAGAGATGGGGAGAGAGGGATGGGGAGAGAGAGATGGGGAGAGAGGGATGGGGAGAGAGAGATGGGGAAAGAGAGTGAGGGGCAGAGAGAGATGGGGAAAGAGAGTGAGGGGCAAAGAGAGATGGAGAGAGGAAGGGATGGGGAGAGAGTGACGGGGAAATAGAGAGAGATGGGGAGAGAGTGATGCTGGAGGGTGAAATACATGGGAAGAGAGAGTGAGATGGAGAGAGATATGGGTAGATAATGATGGGGAGAGAGATGAGAAGTGGGAACAAGAGATGGGAAGAGAGAGGGGGAAAGAGAGAGAGAGATGGGGAGTGGGAGAGGGAGATGGGGAGAGTGAATAGGAAAAGTGCAATGGGGAGAGGGAGAGAGATGGGGAGGGAGAGAGAGGGGGAGAGAGACTGAAAGACAGAGAGATAGATGTAGGAAAGGGAGAGTGTGATGGGGGAGGGTGATGGGGATAGAGTGATGGGGAGAGAGGGATGGGGAGAGAGGGATGGGAGAGAGTGATGGGGAGAGATGGGGAGAGGCAGTTGGGGGGAGAGTGACGGGAGAGAGTAATGGGGGAGAGAGTGATGGGAGAGAGTGATGGGGAGAGAGTGATGGGGAGAGAGTGATGGGGAGGGACTGATGGGGAGAGATGGGGAGAGGGAGTTGGGGGAGAGTGATGGGGAGAGGGAGTTGGGGAAAGAGTGATGGGGAGAGTGATGGGGAGAGAGTGATGGGGAGAGATGGGGAGGGAGAGAAATAGGAGAGAGAGAGATGGGGAGAGAGGGATGGGGAGAGAGGGATGGGGAGAGAGATGGGGAGAGGGATGGGGAGAGAGGGATGGGGAGGGACTGATGGGGAGGGACTGATGGGGAGAGATGGGGAGAGGGAGTTGGGGGAGAGTGATGGGGAGAGGGAGTTGGGGAAAGAGTGATGGGGAGAGTGATGGGGAGAGAGTGATGGGGAGAGATGGGGAGGGAGAGAAATAGGAGAGAGAGAGATGGGGAGAGAGGGATGGGGAGAGAGGGATGGGGAGAGAGATGGGGAGAGGGATGGGGAGAGAGGGATGAGGAGAGAGATGGGGAGAGGGATGGGGAGAGGGATGGGGAGAGAGGGATGAGGAGAGAGATGGGGAGAGGGATGGGGAGAGAGATGGGCAGAGAGATGGGGAGAGAGATGGGGAGAGAGGGATGGGGAGTGAGAGATGGGGAGAGAGGGATGGGGAGAGAGTGATGGGGAGAGAGGGATGGGGAGTGAGAGATGGGGAGAGAGTGATGGGGAGAAGGAGTTTGGGGAGAGAGGGATGTGGGGAGAGGAAGCTATGGTAGTGAGATGAGGAGAGAGATGGGGAGAGGCTAAAGAGACTAATTCCAATAGTTCAACAAATTTGTCTTTTATCCTCATAACAACATCCTAGTATGAGGCAACAACACTGGAAATAGACGGGTGAGTGATTAAATTCTACTTAACACACAAAGATCGGTACTGACCATGTAGGTTTGATGATCACAGTATGAGATCTGGCCAAAGGCGCTGGTAAGCAGTGGGACATGAATTCCTGATGTGAACATAACTGCAGTGAGCCCGTACACCTCCGTTGGAGGGAACTGATACAACGTATGAAATGGGAATACAATGAGGCCATTTGAGTCTGCTCTGCCCATTCCATCATGGCTGATCATTTTTTAAATCCCATTTTCCTGCCTTCTCCCTTAATCCTTTAACTCCCTCACCAATGAAGAACCTATCAATCTCTCCCTCAGCTACACCCAATGTCTTGGTTTTTGCAGCCCTCTGTGGCAAAAATTCCAGACATACACCACCCTCTGGTTGAAAGAATTCCTCTTCATCCTAGCTTTAAAGGTTCATATCTTTATTCTGAGGCTGCGTCTTTGGATCCAAGACTCTCCTGCTAATAGAAAACTCCTCTCATATCCACTCTATCCAGACCTTTCAGTGTCTGGTCGTTTTCACTGAGATCCCCCCCCCCCCCCCCCATCCTTTTGATCATCGAGTATCGAGTACAGGCCTAGAGTGGTCAAACGCTACGTATAGGTTATGCCTGTCATTCCTGGGATTGCTGTTGTGAGCCTCTATCTGTACCTTCTCCAGGGCCAGCACATCTTTCCTTAGAGACAGTGGCATGTTTAATAATTCTTTAGTGTACATTACACAGTATATTCAGTGTGCAGCCTTGAATTGAAGCTGACATCTTATAGTGGTTAGTGTTCTCTTGCAATAAATGCATGCTCCTTTAAAATAAGTCTCAAAGTTGAAGGCCATTGAGTCAAATCCAAAATTCTCCCCAAGAAAACCAAAGATTATTCTAATCTTGGTGACCTTCAACTGTCTCACCAAGTCATTATTTCTAATGAAGTTCCCAGCTCCTTTTCCTTTTACTGCTCTTTCCCACTCTCACTACCAACCTCGTCCTGCTCTGTAATCTTGTCCCTTGTAACTTCTGCAATTTAGTTGCCAGTTATCTTGCTGGGTCTAACCTTTCCCTTACCTACAATAATCCAATGACCCTGAGCCTGCCTTGTGTTATAAAATGGTTCACTGCACCCTAACATACATACACTAGCTCATTATCTGATCAATCCCACACTCTTCCTCCATAGGTCAGATACTTGTAGCTGTTGAAGACTTAATTCCCTGTTGAACGTAATTACAGAATCCAGTTTCTCTGTCTCTCGTGGTTGCTGAATTAACTTCATCACTCTAACTTACTGAGTCAGCAAAACTCCACATCTTCTCTCTGGCTCTTCTGCCAAGTTTCTTAACCCTTCTGCTACTAAAAGCATTTAATCTGTGGAAACTATTCATGACCCCTATCTCCATAGATAGATAGGACAGTGAACCTGTGCACAGAATTTCTTCTCTCCACATAGAAGTCCCTTCAGTGATACACTGTTGTGCAGACAGAGTCATTTATATATAGGAAGATCAATCGGAATGATCCCAGGAATGAAAAGGTTAACCCATGAGGAGCATTTGATGTCGCTGGGCCTGTACTTGATGGAGTTCAGAAGGATGAGGGGAGGTCTAATTGAAACCCACCGGATACTGAAAGGCCTGGATAGACTGGATGTGGAGAGGATGTTTCCATTAATAGCAGAGTCTAGGATCCGAGTCTCAGGATAAAACTGAAATGAACTGAAATCCCTTCAAAACTGAAATGAAGAGCAGTTTCTTCACCCAGAGGGTAATGGAACAGTGGAATTCTTTGCTATGGGGGGGCGTTAGAGGCCAAGTCATTGAGTGTATTTATTATAGAAAATGATATGTCCGTGACAGGTAAGGAGGTTAAGGGTTATAGGGAGAAGAAGGGAGAATGGGTTTGAGAGAAACAAATATCAACCATGATCGAATGGGTGAGTAGACCTGATGGATTGAATGGCCTAATTCTGCTCCTTGATCTTTTGGTCTTGTAGTTATATGGACCTGAATCAGGGATAAATTAACTTTCTTGGGCACTAAATTTCTGCTGGAGTGTCTTAAAGTCAACTTTCTGTGTGCAACACACATAGCGCAAAGCAGCAGGAGTAGGCCACTTGGCCCCTAAGGCCTACCTCGTCATTCACGACTCAAGCCTGAGGATTCATTAGTTTATCACGTGAACATCAGAACGTGCAGGGAACTGCGTCATTTGTGTTAACAACCAACACACCCAAGAGTGTGCTGGGGGCATTCCACAAGTGTCGCAATACTCTAGTGGCAACATAGCGTGCCCACGATACTCGACAGAACAACACAGACCACAGCAGAACGAGCCCCACTCTTCCCTCCCACCCACCTTCATACTCAGTCCTCTAACCCCAAGGTGGGCTTCAGCCTCCAGCTTCCAGTGATCTCGGATTCGGACTTGGACGTGCAGATGTTGGACCTTCGATTACCTCAGTAGTCTCACAGAGGTTCACAGTCCCAGGTCTCAGGACAAAGGGCCTCAATTCCCAGATTTCCGATTTGACCTTTGGACCTCAATTCTCGGCATCAACCACAGGATACGCTGATCAACGACACCAGGCCTCGAACTTTGGACTTGCTGATGACAGGACCCTGAACACTAGGCCTCCAATTCCGTTCCCATCAATTCACAAACCTAAGGGGTGGTCGGTCCTCGTTCCTCCTGCCCGCACAGAACTCTGACTCCTCATCATCGATAGTATCTGCATGAGTCAGAGAGTAGTGGATTCAGCACAGTCCGTACAGACACATCCCTCCTCATCATCGGCCGTATCTATGAGAGGCACTGCCTGAAGAAGGCAACATCCGTGATCAGAGATCCCCACCAAGCTGGACCAAGCCATCTTCATGCAGATGCCATCAGGACAGAGATACCAGAAGCCTGAAGTCCCACAAGCACCAAGTTCTTGAAAAGCCTCTTCTCTTCAATCATTCAGTCCTTGAACTGGCCTGTACGTCCGGATCTCTACCTCAGTGTAATAACACTACGGGGATCACTTTCTACAACAATGGACTTCGCTTTTTTTTTGTTTTGATCATGTTCTTTCTTGTATAATTTTGTATAATTTATATTTTTCTTATGAATTTTGATGATGCCGCGGGAAGTAAGTTTTCATTGCCAATGCACCTGTGTATATGAAAATAAACACAACTTTGATTTTCACTTTCATCTTTCTTCACCTTTAAGCCTGATTGTTCAGAAATACCATTCTCCTTGAATACCCCATACACAATGTTGACCTTGCTGTGCCTTTATCTGTTCCCAATTCGGTGACAAGTTCTTGACTGAAAGGGTTTGAGTAAGGGCGTGGTCTGCCTGCAGGATGAGATCACTCCCTCTGAGGGATAGGGTCCTTCCCAGGACAACTGAGGCCCAAGTCACTAAAGCTGTTATCACACCAACAGCTGCTGGGTTCAACCGCAGTGCAGATAAACATCATGGCCTGAAGCTCTGTCAAGAAGGAAAACACTGATTGCCTGTGTTAATCACCCTGACATCTATCTCAGCAGAAATGCTCCTCTTTGGTTGCCTGTAAGAAAGATTTATATTGCGCCTGTCCCACTCTCAGGATGCCCCGGAGTTGCCTCACATCCAATGAAGGGAAGTCACTTGCATTCAAATTGGAAATTTCACTGCTAATTTCTGCACAGTAATTTCCCACTAACAACAAACAGTGAATAATCCGACAACTCATGAAGGGTCTCAGCCCAAATTGTTCTCCATTGGTGCTACCTGACCTACTGAGTTCCTCCAGCATTTTGTATGTGTGGCCATGAGCAAGTAATCTGCTTCATTGGGATTGTTTGGATTGATTGGGATAAGTATTAGCTAAATATTGGAGATAACTTTTAGTTAGGTAGTACCATGGAATATCTCATTCAGAGAGCAGTACTACAGAGGGGGGTGTAGCCTTGACAAGCCACTGTCTTAGCTTTCCATCTTTTCCTTTGTTTCCCTCTACGATATCTGCAATTCCACACTCTACTCATAGCTCCTCGCCTTTACACAGGCCTTTCACTTCAGCTTAGTGAAGACAGGACATAGAATAGCATATGGACAGTTCAGATTGAGTGCAGGAAAATGAAATTGATAATGATCAGCACTTAATGGTCAACGTGGGTTTTGTAGTCTGGAGGACCTGTTTCCATGCTGGTTTGAATTAAGATCAAAAGGTCTTCCATCACTCCCATTCTCCACGTTTCACTCTACCTGCTGCAACATTCATTTCTGAATACAGTTACGGTTACTGCCCAGTACGCTGCTGACGTTTAGGGCAGCAATGATGGTCCTCCATCTCTGGCGGTGTTCAGGACTTCCTTCATCATCTCAGTAGCTTCCTGTCAGTCAGGCAAGTCCTGGGCGGAGACTGAGGAACACCGTTGCACTCAGATGTAAAAGGATTCTTCATCGCTGCTTCTGGAATAATTTTGCTTTACTAGTCAGGGTTGTTAGCCCTGAGCTGAACCCCTGAACCTGGAGGACCAGTAGACCCCTGGCCTTTGACCATGGGTGACCCTACCAAGAGCCAAAGCATAAAGCCCTGACTCCAGCCAATGCAGCTCTCAGGGTCATTGGGGCATCCAAACCACAACAAGGTTGTGGTCCTCTTGGAGGTCCGAATACAGTGGATTCCAGTTAATTGGGACACACTGGCACCAGTGCATCTTGGCCCAATTAAGTTGCTGGCCCAATTAGCTGAAGTTCGATGGAAATAGTTAAAAAGGTATAAAAAAGACAAACAATTATTTAACTGAGCAACAAATTATGTTATAAATGAAATACAGAATAAATTAGAACACTACCAAAAACTACTACAGTACTATAAGACTGTTTCAGTTCCTAATAGTTATCATTGGAGGATTTCATCCAGTGTACACTGACATGCTCTTTTGATTAACTGTAAATGAACACAATCAGTGCAGACACCTAGTGCAGATAACGGACTACCTTCAGACAGTGACCACGTCCTCCAAGTCTTCACTTTCATTGGAACATTCAAGATTATTGTTGATCTCTTGAAATGCTTCGTCGTTCTTAACTTGTTGAAACTGTGAAATTGTTTCATTTTCACTCTTGGCTATTTCTGGCATCTCCAAGCCTGAATGCTTGAAACTGCAGTGAACAAAATGGTTCTGAATTGTCTTGCTCTTTACGACCTCCCAGCTATCAGTGACAAAAATCACTGCTTTTTGAACGTAAGCACACAAGCGACACTATTTAAAAACTGTTTGCTTTAAGTACGGTGTAATAGTATCTAACGGCCACGTGACTGATGCTAGTTGGAACCTGTTCGGCACCGGTCTCCTGTCTCAATTCGGCAGCATAGTGTCCCAAATAAAGAAAGGGAATCCAGCTATTCTCTCAATTAGTTTTTGATCTTTAAGAGTTGACCCAAATAAGCAGCTGCTTGGATTAACTGATGGCCCAATTAACCAGAATCCACTGTATTTAAATTTTAAACCTTATTTCGAGCATTCCTGAGAAAAACAACACTAGTTTTCCATAAGCTTCTGTTGAAATTTATCGAGAAAAGGTGACAGGTGCTGATTTACATTTTCTGGTGTGACACGTTGTTAATCTATTATGCTAATGCTAGTCCACAGAGGAATCGTTATCTCACATCCATCTAGTGACGAGACAAGGTTGATTATATAATCAATAAATGATAGCATTTCAGGATTAAAATTCCTTCAAAGGTTGTCTCTGCAGTGGCTGTCAGCAGGGTGAATGGTTCACAGGGATTGGGCACTCATGTTTTGTTCTAATTGTGTTCCGTCTTGCATAATGTTTAAATGTTTATGTTGAAATTATATTTTCTTGAGTATGTTGTGCCTCTGTCACCATGTTCCTGCGATGCTGCTGCAAGTACGTTTGTTATTGCCTCTGTGAGTGTGTGGACTTGTGCAGGTGACAATAAACTCCACTAGGACTTTGTCTGTGACCCCACTCTTTCAGAGAATTTGAAATGATGTTTTCAAGGATTCCACTCCGAATCTGATTAACTATATTTTTCTAAATTTAAATTCGATATTACTGTACCATATAGAAATATCAGTTTTATTTTTTAGCTAGTGTTTTAGGATTCATTATCCACCAGTTCAGTGGTGCTGGAGGAGAGGCACTCTCACTGGCAAAGCTGTTGTTACGCCGTCATTACGCAGATACACAGATCACTGAACACTCAGCGGAATAAACATTTTGGCTTCTTAGTACATCTTTGAATATAGACAGTGGCTTATCAGTGGCACAGATCAACATACTTTAACTATCTAAGTGCCTGTTCTGCAGGTATAAGGTCATATTTTATCTGTCGAAAGCAAGAGTGTTCAGACATTGAGCGGACCAGGATAAGGACATTTATCTCCGACACTGATGGATGTCCTACACCAGCAGCACCTCAGTCAGGGAGAATGCGTCACACCTGAGGGCAAGGAGGAGTGGGGGTGCTGAGGTCTCAGACTCGTCCACTCGCAGTAATATTTCTGCCACTCCGCTGTGTCTTTGGGAGTTTGGACGAGGCGGATGAGGCAACGTGAAGGTAATTGGAACCTGATGATCTACTGCCACGTGGGAGGGGAGGAGAGGAACAGTTACAATGAGGATAGGTGGATCGAGGAGCTGGGGGTTGGTGGAGAGGAATCGATTCATTCCCCAGCATTCGTAGCATGTGGTGGGCCTGCTTTATATCTAACACGTGTTGTGTCTGTTGATGGGGAAGATTAGAGGAAGCATTACACTCTGGTGAACATGTGTTGTACAGTCCTGGATTGTAAGGTGCAGAAGCAACTTTACACCAGAATTAACCCCGGCTGTATTACGTTGGGAGTGTTGCATTGTAAAGTGCAGGGGGATATTTACTCAGTAATTAACTCCTGTAGTCTGACAGTGCGACTCTTTGTGAAATGTAGAGGGAAATTTACTTTGCAATTAAACCCTAACATACTAAGCTAGGAGTACTTGACCAGAAAGGAAATTTTAATCAAGAGAATACCATCCTTTCAGATTGTCTCATTCCCACTGAAACCAAGTTTAGGTCAGAATGTTTATCAAATAATAGTACTAACAACTTTATTTACAGAGCACTTTCCATGCAAACAATACAGTTCAACGTGCCTTACAATGGAAAAAAAAGTGCAAACTTGAAAATAAAGTATCAATAAATATAAAAATAAGCAAGACAAAAATGTCAGTTGAAGTAAAGTTACAGTAAATAACTAAGTTTTGAGCTGGCGTTTTAAAGTGTAACTGGGTCTGCATCCCTTATGGTTTTAGATTGTGAATTCCACAGTTCAGGAGAGTTGTTCAAGAAAGCTGAGTTGCCAATGATCCTTTGAGGGAGATTGTTTAAATTTAAGAGACAATCAGAAGAAGACCTGAGAGCTTGAGCAGGATTATAAAACAAAACGTTTCTGTGATGTACTCTGGTCCCAGACCTTTGAGAGCTTTAAGCACAAGTAAGAGAACTTTAAAGTCAATTCTAAAAGATAGTGTAAGTCGAAGCACAGCAGCTAGTAATGTTCCCTCACACCAGTTTTGGTTAATGTTCTGCATGGGTTGAAGTTGGTCAATAGTTTGCTTTGGAAGGCTAGTAAAAAGTGCATTCTCTAGTCTATTCGATATAAAGGTGTGAATTATTTTCTCAGCATCATTATGTGACAGAAATGGACGTACCTTTGCAATATTTCTTCAGCTGCTCTGGGCACTTTCTTCATGTGGGATTTAAACTTCCAATCTGAATCAAGGATAACACCCAGGCTTGTTACTTCTGATCTTACAAGGGGAGCCATGTTCCCAAGTTTATCAAGGAGTGTATCTCTTTTGGCTTTGGGGCCAACCAGAAGTATTTCAGTTTTATCTTCATTTAGTTTTAGGAAATTATTGTTCATCCATTTGTTTATTGCAGCCAGACCAGAAGTCAGAGAAGAAAGGGTGTTATCATCGTCAGGCTCAACCGAGATTTACAATTGAGTTCTGAATCAGAAGTACTTGTAAATTTTGACATGGTTGCCATCTTTTGACAAGGTTTGCTGTAGAGGTTACAACTATCTGTAGATACACTGTCCCTAATGGAAGTAATTTTGTTGATAAAAGATATTGTGAATTCCTCACATTTTGTGGTAGATGCTTGACTGAGGACATTATAGGTTGAGGGAGGGTTCAACAGTCGGCCTATAGTTGAGAATAATATTTTCCGTAATAATCTTGGGAAAATGGGCTCCTGTTGCAGAGTGTATGGTAGCATTAAAGGAGGCTGGTTTTTCCTTGAGAATATACCAGTAGACCTCTTGTCCAATTTTCCTCCATTTTCTCTCAGCTGCTCTGCATGATCTCATATTCACGGACAGAATTGTTTAACCATAGTGACGTTTTACTCAGTGATTTCTTATTAACCCAAAGCGGGGCCACTATGTTTAACATATTTATCAAGATACTGTAGAAAGCATCAACCATTTCATTTACTGAACAGTTTAGGTCACATGGGCCAGATGAACTGGCCAGATCAGAGAATTTAAGTTGCGTTGCAGCGTCAAAAAACATTTTTAACTGTAATTCATTTTGTGGTCTTGGTTCCAGGCAGGAGGGCATCAAAAAGCACACAGAAATGATCAGAGCTAGTGGTATCAGACAGAGAGACATTAACAATATCTAACCTCTTTGTCATTACTAAACCAAGTGTACTTCCAAGTTGATAGGTGGGCTCAGTGACATGCTGGGTATGATCTAGTCGGTCTAGTAGGCTCATGAATTCAGCTGCCATAGAGTTTGCTTTTGAAAGATCATTAGTATGATTACTGAAACCACCGGTGACGGCAATCCTGTCGTAGTTCAATATCATAGAGGACAAGAATTCTGAATCTCCTGAGAGAAAGCAGGCACTTGAATTGAGGAGGGTGACGAATGATAGTGCAGACTACAGGATCCACATCACAAATTTTAAACATGTGCTCCTCAAACCTTGAAAAATTGTTGACAGACAGTAGATTGCACCTAAAATGGTGTTGAACCTGGTGGCAAGCCCACCACCTCACCAACTAGGCCTTGGTTCGCTGAACCTGTCATTGTCAGGGGACGCAGTTCAGATGACTGGCAGTATTCATTTGTCTCTAACCAGGTCTCAGTTAAGAACATAAAATCTAGGTCTGTAGAGGTAATAAAGTCACTTAAAATGGAAGTCTTATTTGACAGGGATCTCACATTTGAAAGAGCAATTTGGAGTGGTGCAGGAGGGGAGGCACTGTAGATTTTAAATATGGAAGTTTACTTCTGTTAGCAACTTTAAATAGGACAGTTCAATCTGGGGGCCTTTCCAGAGACGACGGGCAGAATCGGATGGGTGACATTTACAGAACTGGTGGTCAGTGAGGATAGGTTCGTCTGGGAAGGATCTCACGTGCCATTGATCGTAAATGGTCATACACATGGGTTTGCCAGAGTGCAGGGCAATATGTTTGCAAACGGCATCCGTGAGCCCAGGCTATTTGGGCGAAGACCATCAGATTTGGTAAATGTGCCGCGTTCCCAAAATAGATTAAAGTTGTCAATGAATCCAAAGTTCAGCACTCTGCATTGCGTCTGAAGTCGATCGTGCAGACTGAGGGGCCTGCTAAAACACCTAGAGCCGTGTCCCAGCATGGGAATCAGTCCGGAGTTAAAAATTTCCTTGCCATATTTAGAAATTCAAAAGAGACGACTAAAGTCGCATTTGAGCAGCTCAGATTGTTGCTGAATCGTGACATACCGGGGACAGCAGTCACTTTCACGGGGGGGTGGTCAGTTAACAGGCGAGGGAGCTCGTACATTATATCAGAGACTTTAGGGAAAACAGCCAGTCCCACTTTGACAATGTTCCTGAAGTTGGAATCACCGGTTATCAGCGTTGTTGGAGGTGGGGGAAGAAGACAGTGGAATCTGCAGTGGCACTGCGTCTAAAGAGGTAGCCCGAATGCTACCCCGCTTAGGATGCAATGGAGCCAGGGAGGTATCTACTGGCGGCGTCTCTCCAGTCGCGATTGAGTCCCTGATGCCCTGGGCGATGGAGGATGAGATGTGCTAACCAGCAGGGAAAAGTCTTGATCGTCCAGGGCGTTGAATCTATTCTGTAGTTGGATTTCCTGTCATGCACTTACAGCTTCCTACAACTGTCCAAGGCTTCACGAAGCAGGGAGTTGAGTCTCCAGATGCTCCCAGTTGAATCCAGGGCCCGTTTGGCTTGGCTAGAACAGCCCTTGAACAAAGAGTGGCAGAACTGGGCCTGATCCAGGGTTGGTGGAGTCAAGCTCTGTGTTGGCACTGTCAGTGACACCCGTAGCGACTACGGAGTCAAGGAACCACTTGTCATCCTTAATCCCATGAAGCTGGGATTTTTCCCGTCTAGTTTGGTGATTTTCTGGTCACGGCAGAGGTAGCCCTTACAGACAGGCGGGGAGCTGAAAGGTGACATGGTTCCTGAATCACAACCAGCTCAGGGCATTAAAGGTGATGGGGAGAATTATGGTCAGAGCTGAGACAAGACATCTCACCATGGAAATGGAATGCCACCCTAAGCCTGGTGAAGTAGATCAGTTTAATTGAGTCGATGTTTACTGTGGAATGTTGAAAACAGTCAGCAGGATCAGGAAGCATCTGTAGAGAGAGAAGCAGAGTGAATCTGTCAGCTCATTGATGTTCCCTGGGGTGAGGGAGACTGAAAGGAGACTGTCACTCTCGGGATAGACAGCGTTGAGAAATAATGGCATAATGAAAACCGCCCCATCTACACTCACGTTGTTGGGCTCTGATAGATCTCCAAGTGGATGGGGTCACGTATCCGAGACCCATCAGGACGGTAACATAAGAAAGAGGAAGACCTTGCCTGAACTAGGCCCATATGGTTCATATGCAGAGCAATAAGTAGATTACTAGGAACGTGTTAGTGGCTGGAATCCAGTCACAAAACCGATTGGTTTCTGTGTAGAATAATGGATGGGCAGGACTGAGTTACTGGCTGGATTCTGATCAGCCAATTTAAGAATTGAATAATCATTATATGGGAGTGAGTCACATTGATGATTGAACAATGTACAACTGAAGCTCCTGTACACATCAAGCACACAGAGCCCACGTTCCTCACACACAGGCTGTGTGAAACACTCTGCTTTTCTTTTTACAAAACTGTAGAAATTTATTCACATCACATATGCACAAAGTACAGACATTCAATATTTACAAGACAGCAAGTACACCCAGATTAAAATATGGTTACTACCGTCTCTAAAACGGTCAATACCCCAGTGGCCCACTGCTCCCAGAAGTTCCCCACTCCGACCGCGTGTTCCCTTTCCAAAGACAGCTGGGCACCAACGTTTCCTCGGAAAAGGGGCAGGCACTACTGCTTACAATTCGCTTGTGAGATTCCTGCTGGTGACGATGCATTCATCCCGTGAGCCTACGCTAGTTTACAATCAGTTCCACACTAACTGATTATACAGGAGGGATGCTGTGTGGCAAATAGTATTTGTTAAGTATCCCACTCCCCAACCCCAGCACAGCCTGGAGAGTGGACAGCAGAGGTGGGAAAGTCATATTTGTGGCAGAGATTACCCCCAGTGGCTTGAGGGGGTTTGACTATCCCTCCTGTTTGGTTTGCATTTAACAATTATTAGAAAAACAACAAAACTTTAGAAAGAGAAGGAAGTGTTGTGGGGATAAGATGAAGGGAAGATAACTTAGATACTAATCATGAACTGAACTAAACAGAACTCTCCTGCTGCGATGTTTGATACTCTGTTCGCTCGCTTCTTGCTGTTTGCACAGTTTGTTCCTTTTTCACGTGCTGTGTGTTCAGTGTACTCTTGCACAGGTTCCATGGTGTTCGTTTGTTTTGTGGCTGCCTGCAAGAGGATAAATCTCAGAGCCGTATTTTGTGTGCACACTTTAATATCGTATTGTGTATGCACACTTTAATACCATATTGTGTATGCACACTTTGATACCGAATTGTGTATGCACACTTTGATACCATATTGTGTATGCACACTTTGATACCGTATTGTGTATGCACACTTTGATACCGTATTGTGTATGCACACTTTGATACCGTATTGTGTATGCACACTTTGATACCATATTGTGTGTTCACACTTTGATACTGTATTGTGTGTTCACACTTTGATACTGTATTGTGTATGCACACTTTGATACCATATTGTGTGTTCACACTTTGATACTGTATTGTGTGTTCACACTTTGATACCGAATTGTGTATGCACACTTTGATACCATATTGTGTATGCACACTTTGATACCGTATTGTGTATGCACACTTTGATACCGTATTGTGTATGCACACTTTGATACCGTATTGTGTATGCACACTTTGATACCGTATTGTGTATGCACACTTTGATACCATATTGTGTGTTCACACTTTGATACTGTATTGTGTGTTCACACTTTGATACTGTATTGTGTATGCACACTTTGATACCATATTGTGTGTTCACACTTTGATACTGTATTGTGTGTGCACACTTTGATACCGAATTGTGTATGCACACTTTGATACCATATTGTGTATGCACACTTTGATACCATATTGTGTGTTCACACTTTGATACTGTATTGTGTGTTCACACTTTGATACCGTATTGTGTATGCACACTTTGATACCGTATTGTGTATGCACACTTTGATACCATATTGTGTGTTCACACTTTGATACTGTATTGTGTGTTCACACTTTGATACTGTATTGTGTATGCACACTTTGATACTGTATTGTGTATGCACACTTTGATACCGTATTGTGTATGCACACTTTGATACCATATTGTGTGTTCACACTTTGATACTGTATTGTGTGTTCACACTTTGATACTGTATTGTGTATGCACACTTTGATACCATATTGTGTGTTCACACTTTGATACTGTATTGTGTGTTCACACTTTGATACTGTATTGTGTATGCACACTTTGATACCATATTGTGTGTTCACACTTTGATACCATATTGTGTGTTCACACTTTGATACTGTATTGTGTGTTCACACTTTGATACCGTATTGTGTATGCACACTTTGATACCATATTGTGTGTTCACACTTTGATACCATATTGTGTGTTCACACTTTGATACCATATTGTGTGTTCACACTTTGATACCATATTGTGTGTTCACACTTTGATACCATATTGTGTGTTCACACTTTGATACTGTATTGTGTATGCACACTTTGATACCATATTGTGTGTTCACACTTTGATACCATATTGTGTGTTCACACTTTGATACCATATTGTGTGTTCACACTTTGATACTGTATTGTGTATACACACTTTGATACTGTATTGTGTATGCACACTTGGACACTAAATGTACTCTGAATCTTTGGACACTGATCACCTGGTGTTTCCGGGAGACCAATAAGGAGACAGTGCCTCCAAGTGGTTGCTGCACAAGCCAGTAAACTTTATTTCCTTTCCTCAGCATGAGGTAATTTCCCTGGGCTTTAGACACAGATCGATAGGAAGATTGCAAGAATGCACGAAGATTAATTCACAGCTAACCAGCTACTTACAACACACTCACAACCCCACTGTGACATGCTGACTGTAACAATCCCACTGTGACAACTGACTGTACCGACCCTACTGTGACATGCTGACTGTAACAATCCCACTGTGACACACTGACTGTAACAACCCCACTGTGACATGCTGACTGTAACAATCCCACTGTGACATGCTGACTGTAACAATCCCACTGTGACAGGCTGACTGTAACAATCCCACTGTGACATGCTGACTGTAACAATCCCACTGTGACAGGCTGACTGTAACAATCCCACTGTGACACACTGACTGTAACAACCGCACTGTGACATGCTGACTGTAACAATCCCACTGTGACATGCTGACTGTAACAATCCCATTGTGACATGCTGACTGTAACAATCCCACTGTGACAGGCTGACTGTAACAATCCCACTGTGACACACTGACTGTAACAACCGCACTGTGACATGCTGACTGTAACAATCCCACTGTGACAGGCTGACTGTAACAATCCCACTGTGACACACTGACTGTAACAATCCCACTGTGACATGCTGACTGTAACAATCCCACTGTGACAGGCTGACTGTAACAATCCCACTGTGACAGGCTGACTGTAACAATCCCACTGTGACACACTGACTGTAACAACCGCACTGTGACATGCTGACTGTAACAATCCCACTGTGACATGCTGACTGTAACAATCCCACTGTGACACACTGACTGTAACAACCGCACTGTGACATGCTGACTGTAACAATCCCACTGTGACATGCTGACTGTAACAATCCCACTGTGACACACTGACTGTAACAACCGCACTGTGACATGCTGACTGTAACAATCCCACTGTGACATGCTGACTGTAACAATCCCACTGTGACACACTGACTGTAACAACCGCACTGTGACATGCTGACTGTAACAATCCCACTGTGACACACTGACTGTAACAACCGCACTGTGACATGCTGACTGTAACAATCCCACTGTGACATGCTGACTGTAACAATCCCACTGTGACACACTGACTGTAACAACCGCACTGTGACATGCTGACTGTAACAATCCCACTGTGACACACTGACTGTAACAACCGCACTGTGACATGCTGACTGTAACAATCCCACTGTGACACGCTGACTGTAACAATCCCACTGTGACACACTGACTGTAACAACCGCACTGTGACACGCTGACTGTAACAATCCCACTGTGACATGCTGACTGTAACAATCCCACTGTGACACACTGACTGTAACAACCGCACTGTGACATGCTGACTGTAACAATCCCACTGTGACAACTGACTGTACCGACCCTACTGTGACACATTGTCTGTACCAACCCCATGAAGACAACCTGACTGTACTAACTCCATTGTGACAGGATGACTGTACCAACCCCACGGAGACAATCTGACTGTAACAACCCCACTGTGACATGTTGACTGTACCAACCCCTCTGTGACACACTGACCATATTAACCCCAGTGAGACAAGCTGACTGTACCAACCCCACTGTGCCAACTGTACTGATTGCACTGTGTCAGGCTGACTGTACCAGCCCCATGGAGACAGGCTGACTGTACCAACCCCTCTGTGATAAGCAGATTTCGTTTTCCTCAATACAAAATGCTGTTTGTACCCTTCTTCCCCCTGTTTAAAATCACCTACCCGAACATGCTGTACAGTGCAGGTGGACACATAAAATGGAAGAGTCATGAAGATAGACTGTGAGATGACAAGCTGAGCTTTATTGTACAAAAGCTGTATCTAACAGTGAGGTAGAAGCTGTCCTTGAGCCTGGTGGTACACGTTGTCTTCTGCCTGATGGGAAGGGGTAACTGAGGAGGGAGGGGCGTCCTTGAACGGTAGATGGAGACACTGATTTTGTGTGTAAGACTGGACCGCATTGACAAATGCCCGCAATTCCTTCTGCAGAGCAGATGCCATACACGGGGATGGGATGTTTTCGATGGTGCAGGGAGACTATCTCGTCCTCTTCCGACTGCCTGGAACTAAGGAGCATAGTCTCCAGGTGAGGGTTTTGCCCCTCAGTAAGACACCACTTCAGCTGTCTGCGAGCTTGTAGTAAATTCAAGGCTGAAACGGATCCTTTTAGATGTAGATGATGTGGGTGTTGGGAAGGGAAATGGAGTTGAAGTGTAGGAGCTCCTGCGATTTGGCGGAAAGTTAGAGCAGATGTAACCTCTCCAGCTTCCAAAAGTCTCATCAATGCAAATGAAGACTCACCGCCATCTGGTGGCAGCTCGCTGGAAGTGCAGCTGATGCCCTGGCTGAACAAACATGGCTTCTGAGACTTGCCTCCATCTCTACAATGGCCATGTTTCAATGGCAGCTCTCCTGTTCTGGAATTGGCAGGCCACAGATTCTGCTTCATCAGCATTGAGCACAAAATCTAGCAGTTCAGTGCAGAGAGAGTGCTGTGCTAACTTCGAGATGAGATTTAAAGATCACCTTTAAAGATGGTGATCGGTTGGAGCTTAAAAGAGTTCAGAAGGAACTCAGAGTACAGATAAGGGGGGCAAAGGAGCAGTATAGGAGGAAGCTAGAACAAAAGCTGCAGAAAAAAAGCATGAAGGAGGTGTGGGATGGGATGAAGATCATCACCGGATGCGGTGCAAAGTGGGGGGCGAACATAAGTGGAGATGTGGAGAAAGCGAACCAGCTGAACAACTTCTTCAACAGGTTCGACAGCTCAATCTCATCCTCACCGCAGAAATCCACACCAGGCTTACTTCCCTCACAGGAAAATAGCCACTCACAGGAGACCTTGCCCACGCCCAGGATTACGGCTGCACAGGTGGAAGGTCAACTGAGGAAGATCTGTACCAGCAAGGCGGCTGGACCGGATGGAGTTTCCCCACGATTACTGAGGGCCTGTGCGACTGAGCTGGGAGAACCACTACAGCGCATCTTCAACATGAGCCTGGAGCAGAGAAGAGTACCTAGACAGTGGAAAACATCCTGTATTGTCCCGGTACCGAAGAAACCACAACCAAAGGAGTTGAATGACTTCAGACCTGTTGCCTTGACGTTGCACGTGATGAAGACCATGGAGCGGCTGATAATACAGAATCTGAGGCCACAGACCAGGCACGCCCAGGATCCTCTTCAGTTTGCGTATAAGGAGAAGGTGGGAGTGGAGGATGCTATCACGTATTTGCTGCACAAATCACTCTCTCACCTAGATGGGGTCAGTTGTGCTGTGAGGATTACATTCCTTGACTTCTCTAGTGCCTTTAACACCATCCAGCCCAAGATCTTAAGGCACAAACTAACGGAGATGGGAGTAGACTCTCACATGGTGGATTGGATAGTGGACTACTTGACAGATAGACCTCAATATGTGCGGTTGGGAGACTGTAGGTCTGACACGGTGGTCAGCAGCACAGGAGCGCCGCAGGGAACCGTACTCTCTCCGGTCCTGTTCACCCTGTACACATCAGACTTCCAATATAACTCGGAGTCCTGCCATGTGCAGAAGTTCGCTGATGATACGGCCATAGTGGGGTGTGTCAGGAATGGACAGGAGGAGGAGTATAGGAAACTGATACAGGACTTTGTGATATGGTGCAACTCAAACTACCTGCGTCTCAATATCACCAAGACCAAGGAGATGGTGGTGGACTTTAGGAGATCTAGGCCTCATATGGAGCCAGTGATCATTAATGGAGAATGTGTGGAGCAGGTTAAGACCTACAAGTATCTGGGAGTACAGTTAGACGAGAAGCTAGACTGGACTGCCAACACAGATGCCTTGTGCAGGAAGGCACAGAGTCGACTGTACTTCCTTAGAAGGTTGGCGTCATTCAATGTCTGTAGTGAGATGCTGAAGATGTTCTATAGGTCAGTTGTGGAGAGCGCCCTCTTCTTTGTGGTGGCGTGTTGGGGAGGAAGCATTAAGAAGAGGGACGCCTCACGTCTTAATAAGCTGGTAAGGAGGGCGGGCTCTGTCGTGGGCAAAGTACTGGAGAGTTTAACATCGGTAGCTGAGCGAAGGGCGCTGAGTAGGCTACAGTCAATTATGGAAAACTCTGAACATCCTCTACATAGCACCATCCAGAGACAGAGAAGCAGTTTCAGCGACAGGTTACTATCGATGCAATGCTCCTCAGACAGGATGAAGAGGTCAATACTCCCCAATGCCATTAGGCTTTACAATTCAACCGCCAGGACTTAAGAACTTTTTAAAAGCTATTATTAATGCTTTTTGAGATAGTGATTTAGATGCATATCATATTTTTTACTGAGTTAAGTATTGTATGTAATTAGTTTTGCTACAACAAGTGTATGGGACATTGGAAAAAAGTTGAATTTCCCCATGGGGATGAATAAAGTATCTATCTATCTATCTATCTATCTAAACCACAATAACCCTTGCCGGTGGATGTAAAAGATTCTTCACCTTCATATAATTTTTGGACATTGACATCCTACATTTAAAATTCAGGAATGGTACTGTGGTGAACTACATATACCTGTCTGGACACGCCCCCCCACCCCCGCTGACTGCTCCTGTGGCTCCTCCCACTGACCGTGGCTCCTCCCACGGACCCCGGTATAAAGGTGATTGGAGCCTGAGCCCTGGCTTCAGTCTCCAGGATGTAGTGTGGTGGTCAATTGCTGCTTGTTCTTTCTTCCAGCCAATAAAAGCCAGTATCTCGCCTCACGTCTCGGAGAGTTATTGATGGTGCATCAAGTACTGATGTTCTTTTCTCCCAAATTACTTCCCAAAGGGTTAACACATTCCATGCACACTTTGAAAAGAAGGATCTACACTTTCTGGGGAGATTGAGCTGGGCAAGGCTTCCAGCTCCCATTGTCTGCAGGAGCATCATCGAGAGTGCCCCGCCTGGCTGCATCAGTGTGTGGTACGGATGCCGCAAGACATCGGACTGTAAGACCCTGCAGAGGGCAGTAAAAATCACAGAGTGGATCACCGGGGTCTCTCCCCCCACTATTTGCGACATTTATTGGGTGCCTTGTATACGAAGCATTGTTGAGGATACTCACCACCCATCCAACAATCTCTTTGACCCTCCACAGTAAGGAAGGAGATACAGGAGCACCAGGACTAGGACTGTCAGACTGGGAGGCTGTGAGATTAACGAATACCCCGCCACCACCGAGGTCTCATCACCAGGTCCACTGTTTACCCGTGCTGCGCACTTCGCCTGCATTTTAACGATATTTTATTAATTTATCTGTGCTAAGGTTTTGTTTAATGTGCTGTGACATTGTTGGGGCACCGTGTCCGGGGCAAAGTTGTTTGGTTTGGCTGAATATTTCTACAGTCAGATGACAACAAACTTGAACTAGCCACCACCCCCGTCCTGACAGACTCCAGACTATCTGAATCTACAGTCACCATATCAACATCAGAACAATCTTCTGGTGGGTGAACCC
This sequence comes from Hemitrygon akajei, assembly GCF_048418815.1. NCBI lineage: Eukaryota > Metazoa > Chordata > Chondrichthyes > Myliobatiformes > Dasyatidae > Hemitrygon > Hemitrygon akajei. The sequence goes on from NC_133126.1 coordinate 90,868,411, forward strand.
GTGGGAAGCATTGGGGCCGGTTAGTGTGTCCTTATATCCTGTGTGGATCAGCTGCCAGAGGCACTTGCAAACATTTTTAACCTCTCCCTGCTTCAGGGTGTGGTTCTTCCTGCTTTAAAAAGACCACTATCATTCTGGTACCCAAAAGAAAGCAAAATAACGTGCCTTAGTAACTACTACCATCATGAAGTGCTTCGAAAGGTTGGTCATGTGTGTATTAATTCCAGCCTCCCTGACAACCTCAACCCACCGCAATTTGCCTACCACCAGAACAGATGGCAGACACCATCTCCCTGGCCCTACACCCATTTTTGGAGCATCTGGACAGTGAAGGCACCTACGTCAGACTATTGTTTATTGACTACAGTTCTGCCTTTAATACTATAATTCCAAGCAAACTCCGGACCCTGAGAATGAATGCCTCCCTCTGCAACTGGATCCATGACTTTCTAAACAACAGACCACAGTCAGTGATGATAGTACTTCCACCACGATTGCTCTAAACACTGGTGCCCCTCAAAGCCTTTCATCTGCTCCCTGTACACTCGTGACCGTGCGGCCAGATTCCACTCTACCTCCATTGACAAGTTTGCAGATGATACAATTGTAGCGGGCCGTATTTCAAATAATGATGAATCAGAGCACAGGAAGGAGACAGAGAGCTTAGAGACACGGTGTCATGACAACAGCCTTCCCTCAATGTCGACAAGAGAGCAGGTGATTGACTTCAGAAAGGGGTTGGTGCACACGCCCCTTCTACATCCACGTTGTTGAGGTGGAGAGCTTTAAATTCCAAGGTGTCAACATCATCAAAAGCCCATCCTGTTAACCGCGTTGCTATCGTGGCCAAAAAGCCCATTAACGCTTCTGCTTCCTTGGGAGGCTAACAAAATTCAGCACGTTCCCATCGACTCTTACCAATTTTCAGCGATGAAAGCATTCTGTCTGGGTACATAACGGCAACGGCTCTGAACGTGACTGCAAGAAACTACAGAGGGTTGACTCAGCTCCTCACAGGAACCAGCCTCCCCGTCTCTGGGTTCTGTCTATACTTCTCACTGCCTCGGTAAATCAGCCAACGTTATCCACCCTCCCTGGACATCCTCTCTTCTCCCAACTCCCACCGGGCAGAAGATGCAAAAGCCTGAAAGCACGTCCCACCAGGCTCAAGGACAGCTATCAGACGCTCCATTGGCCTCTTGTACAATAAGCTGGACTCTTGGCCTCACAATCTACCTCATTATGGTCTCCTGCACTTTATTGCTTTCCTGCTCCGCTCTCTTTCTGTAGCTTCTACACCGTATTGTTTTTGTCGTACCTTCCTCTAGCTCAATGCTCTGCGTAATGATTCGATCTGTAGAAACAGGATAGGCAAGACACGATTTACAACGTAACTTGGTATATGTGACACTAATAAACCATTTCCATTTGCTCTCGAGACAGCTCCATTCACTGCAAGTTTGAAATAAAAGCTGTGGATGCTGGAAGTCTGAGATGATAAGTGAAGAAGCTGAGGATCTCTGCAGTTCAGGTGGTGTCTGTGGGGAGAGGAACAGGGCAGTGTCCTTTGTCGACAGTCTCACTCCCTAATTCACTCACTGTCCAGGTGACCTGGTTTACAGTTCATTTATCACCATGGTAACCCCAATTTTACCCCATCAGAAGCATCCTTACCCCAAGCTCCTTTAGTCTCCTTTCCTCTTATGAAGAACTTCTTCACCCTGAAACATAAACTCAGTTGCTCTGCCCTGAGACGCTGCCTGACCTGCTGAGAATTTCCAGCACTTTGTTTTTATGTTACATTGAGTGGTTTTAGTGGATTGTGCACAAACTAGGGCATCCTTGGAGCTGCAAAGTCTTGGAATTTATATTTTTGTGTGATGTGTAGCAAAGTTGTTTATTCATCTTTGTGACTCATAAGTGGATCGTTCTTTAGTTGTGGGAAACTGGCAGGATTGGGCCTACTGTCTGAGATGTTTCAGGTCCACAGTCCCAGCACAAGTCTTTATTACCTTGCCCTGCTTCATTCGGGTTTGTTTTGTTACTGCAAGATCTTTCTGGAATGACAAGCCCATTTTAGTTTTTTTTGCAAATTACCCTATTTGTAAAAGACAAATTTTCAGAGTATATAGAGGGCTAGGACTGGGATGCAGGTACTGAGTTAAAGTATGAAATAACCTCAAAATAAATACTCAAGGGAGCGAAGAGAGGGTTAGCAGAAAGTAATAATAACTAGCGGTCCTTGGGAGGGTTTAAAATTGGCTGGCGGGGCGGTTAACTTAAACAGGCCTTTGGCTGCCACATTTGTTGAGGTGCAGTTAAAAACAAATCTTACAATCTGTTCATGCAGGTCAGTTCATTCCGGCACTGGCTCAAGGTGCGTGTGTCTCCAACAACTGATCGACGTGCCATCTCCAGATGATACCAGACACACTCTCCACTGTGTGGGAGCCTGCTCCAGTTCCAAGTACCCTCTGTAGTCCCTCCCTAGGGCAGGAGTGAAACATCGAAACTCCATGTTTGAGGAGTCTTCAGTTTGTCTTTGCAGTCAGTCCTGTATCCTCCGGCTGAGACTGGGTTTGCGAGATCCAAGTGTGAGCACGAGGGACGATGCAGGAACAACGTAGCCGGTGAGTTGTTGGTTGTGGAGTGTGCTGCATTGCGATAGGCAAGGAGGAACTTGGCAAGCTCTGGTTCAGCGTCAGCGTAGAGTTTCCCGCTGACATTGCTCAGTGTGTTCTTTTGTCTCTGGGCAAACATTTGCACCAAGCCATTTGTAGCTGATGTAATATGTCTTATTCCATTCATCTTTGGGAATGATTGAAACTGTTCCACAACAGACTGCGGTCCATTGTCACTGAGTGTTCTGGAACACCGGTCCTTGCGAAGAGGCTGCTCACCACATCAGCAGTGTGCAAGGCTGCAGTGGAGGCTGCTGGGAACACTTCTGCCCACTTTGTTGCTGTATCCACTAGACCAAGATATTTGTTCCCCTGAATGTTCTGGCAAAATCCACATGAATCCTCTGCCAGGGCAATGCAGGCCATTCCCAGCTGCTGTTCTCGGCATCTTCCGGACGTGTTGGCACCCCGCACAGTGCACGGGCAAGCTGCCTGATCTGCTGATCTACCCCAGGCCACCAGACAAAGCTTTGGGCCAACACTTCAGTTCTGACCATGCCTGGATGACCAGCGTGTGGCTCCTGCAACACTTTCGCTCCCAGCTTGGATGGTACAACAACCTTCAATCCCTGCAGAAGGCAACCCCGGTCAAGGGCAAGTTCATCCCGCTGCTGGTAAAAATGCAAGAAATGGGATTTCTGTTGCGCATTCCACCCATTTTGTGTGGCCATGTAGACCTGAGACAGTGTGAGGTCTTCCCTGGTTTCCCTTTGGATCATCTGCACCGTAACAGAGAGACTCCAGAGGAGTGTCTTTTTTAGTGAATTTTCTGGCACTTCCTTTTCAAAGGGTAAATGGGACAATTCATCAGCATTTCCATGACGAGTCGTCCTCTTGAGCTCAATCTTGTAATCGTGTCCTCCAAGAAGCAGAGCCCGCCTCTGCATTGGTGCTGCTGCTGTCGGTGGAACATCCCTCTCTGGATTGAAGACGTACACCAGTGGTTGATGATGCGGAATGAGGCTAAACTCTCTCCCACTGGCTGAGATGCTTTACAACCCAAACCAGATTCAAGGCCTCGCTGACAATCTGTGCGGAACTTCTCTGCAGCGGTAAGGGAACGTAGCAAGGGTTACGGTCCATTCATTTCCATCCCTCATAACGTGTGACATGACTTCACCTGTACCAAAATGCGAGGCGTCACAGACGGTTCACTGATCGGGTACAGTGACTGCCATCACCATTCCCTTTACCCTTCGGGAAGCCACCTCACAAGCTTTGTCCATTGCCATTTCTTCCCGATCTGCAGCAATAAGTTCAAGGGATGGAGCACAGTAGCCGGGTTGGGCAGGAACCTGCTATAGTGATTGACAAATCCTGAACACACCACAACTGTGTCACATCCTTAGGCCTTGGGGCATCCACCACTGCTTGGCTTTTCTCTGCACACTTGTGCAATCCTTGTGCATCAATTGTGTAACCAGAGTAACTGAAGCTTGGTTTAAATAATTCACACTTGCCTCAACGTGCTCTAAGCCCATAGCCTTTTAATCTTTTTAAGACTGTCTTGGGACCTTGGAGTTCTCCCTTGTCGTTTTTACTGGTAACAATGAAGCCATCCAGGTAGCACTGAGTGCCCAGGCATCCTTGCAGCACCTGGTCTGCCAGAGTGCTACTCCAAAAATAACCCTTTTATACAGATAAGCCATTTGTGAGTGTTTATGGTGAGAAATATTTTGGACTCTACAAGAAGGCCTCAGATAAGTCCACTTTGCTGAAATGTTTCTTCTCCAGAAAGGTTTCCAGAGATATTCTCTGTCCTGGGCAGAGGGCATTGGTCTATTTTCAGTGCTGGGTTGATAGTGTCTTCAGGATCACCACAGGTCCTGACAGACTCATTCTTCTTGGCTACTGGGACCCCTGGCAGTACCCATGGGCACCACTCAATCTCGGAAAGAATTCCCTCAGCCTCTGTGCGATCTAGCTCACTGTCTTCTTTATCGTGGATGGTACAAGGAACCAGACAGGCTTTGCAAAACTTGGGTGCGGTATTTTCATTTAACACCATTTTACCCTTGATGTTTTTGAGTTTTCCAATACCATTCCTGTGGCAGCATCAGTAATTTGCTTTCATATGGCTCCATTACAGGGGACGTGGCCTGCAGAGGGTGGATGGATCTCTAATCAAGTTGTAGTTGTCTCAGCCAATCACATCCCCACGATGCTGGCCCTCCTGTTTTTACCACATAAAAGCCTCATGTGGCTTGTTGCTCATTGTATTTCACTGCTACAAATGTCATTCCCACAGGAGTTATCAATTTTTCGGA
>NC_133126.1:91231365-91291365 GCF_048418815.1 Hemitrygon akajei
CCCCCGGGCTCAGTCTGCAGGACAGATCACCCAGTTACACCCAGTTTTCCCGAGCTCCCCCCGGGCTCAGTCTGCAGGACAGATCACCCAGTTACACCCAGTTTTCCCGAGCTCCCCCCAGGCTCAGAGTCTGCAGGACAGATCACCCAGTTACACCCCAGTTTTCCCGAGCTCCCCCCGGGCTCAGAGTCAGCAGGACAGATCACCCAGTTACACCCAGTTTTCCCGAGCTCCCCCCGGGCTCAGAGTCTGCAGGACAGATCACCCAGTTACACCCAGTTTTCCCGAGCTCCCCCCGGGCTCAGAGTCTGCAGGACAGATCACCCAGTTACACCCAGTTTTCCCGAGCTCCCCCCGGGCTCAGAGTCTGCAGGACAGATCACCCAGTTACACCCAGTTTTCCCGAGCTCCCCCCGGGCTCAGTCTGCAGGACAGATCACCCAGTTACACCCAGTTTTCCCGAGCTCCCCCCCTGGACTCAGTCTGCAGGACAGATCACCCAGTTACACCCAGTTTTCCCGAGCTCCCCCCAGGCTCAGAGTCTGCAGGACAGATCACCCAGTTACACCCAGTTTTCCCGAGCTCCCCCTGGACTCAGTCTGCAGGACAGATCACCCAGTTACACCCAGTTTTCCCGAGCTCCCCCCGGGCTCAGTCTGCAGGACAGATCACCCAGTTACACCCAGTTTTCCCGAGCTCCCCCCGGGCTCCAGTCTGCAGGACAGATCACCCAGTTACACCCAGTTTTCCCGAGCTCCCCCGGGCTCAGTCTGCAGGACAGATCACCCAGTTACACCCAGTTTTCCCGAGCTCCCCCCGGGCTCAGTCTGCAGGACAGATCACCAGTTACACCCAGTTTTCCCGAGCTCCCCCTCGGCTCAGTCTGCAGGACAGATCACCCAGTTACACCCAGTTTTCCCGAGCTCCCCCCTGGACTCAGTCTGCAGGACAGATCACCCAGTTACACCCAGTTTTCCCGAGCTCCCCCCGGGCTCAGTCTGCAGGACAGATCACCCAGTTACACACAGTTTTCCCGAGCTCCCCCCAGGCTCAGAGTCTGCAGGACAGATCACCCAGTACACCCAGTTTTCCCGAGCTCCCCCCTGGACTCAGTCTGCAGGACAGATCACCCAGTTACACCCAGTTTTCCCGAGCTCCCCCCAGGCTCAGAGTCTGCAGGACAGATCACCCAGTTACAACCAGTTTTCCCGAGCTCCCCCGGGCTCAGTCTGCAGGACAGATCACCCAGTTACACCCAGTTTTCCCGAGCTCCCCCCGAGCTCAGTCTGCAGGACAGATCACCCAGTTACACCCAGTTTTCCCGAGCTCCCCCCGGGCTCAGTCTGCAGGACAGATCACCAGTTACACACAGTTTTCCCGAGCTCCCCCGGGCTCAGAGTCTGCAGGACAGATCACCAGTTACACCCAGTTTTCCCGAGCTCCCCCCGGGCTCAGTCTGCAGGACAGATCACCCAGTTACACCCAGTTTTCCCGAGCTCCCCCCGGGCTCAGTCTGCAGGACAGATCACCCAGTTACACCCAGTTTTCCCGAGCTCCCCCCAGGCTCAGAGTCTGCAGGACAGATCACCCAGTTACACCCAGTTTTCCCGAGCTCCCCCCAGGCTCAGAGTCTGCAGGACAGATCACCCAGTTACACCCAGTTTTCCCGAGCTCCCCCTGGGCTCAGTCTGCAGGACAGATCACCCAGTTACACCCAGTTTTCCCGAGCTCCCCCCGGGCTCAGTCTGCAGGACAGATCACCCAGTTACACCCAGTTTTCCCGAGCTCCCCCCGGGCTCAGTCTGCAGGACAGATCACCCAGTTACACCCAGTTTTCCCGAGCTCCCCCCAGGCTCAGAGTCTGCAGGACAGATCACCCAGTTACACCCAGTTTTCCCGAGCTCCCCCCGGGCTCAGTCTGCAGGACAGATCACCCAGTTACACCCAGTTTTCCCGAGCTGCCCCCGGGCTCAGAGTCTGCAGGACAGATCACCCAGTTACACCCAGTTTTCCCGAGCTCCCCCCGGGCTCAGTCTGCAGGACAGATCACCCAGTTACACCAGTTTTCCCGAGCTCCCCCCCGGGCTCAGAGTCTGCAGAACAGATCACCCAGTTACACCCAGTTTTCCCGAGCTCCCCCCGGGCTCAGTCTGCAGGACAGATCACCCAGTTACACCCAGTTTCCCGAGCTCCCCCGAGCTCAGTCTGCAGGACAGATCACCCAGTTACACCCAGTTTTCCCGAGCTCCCCCCGGGCTCAGTCTGCAGGACAGATCACCCAGTTACACCTAGTTTTCCCGAGCTCCCCCCGGGCTCAGTCTGCAGGACAGATCACCCAGTTACACCCAGTTTTCCCGAGCTCCCCCCGGGCTCAGAGTCTGCAGGACAGATCACCCAGTTACACCCAGTTTTCCCGAGCTCCCCCCGGGCTCAGTCTGCAGGACAGATCACCCAGTTTACACCCAGTTTTCCCGAGCTCCCCCCGGGCTCAGTCTGCAGGACAGATCACCCAGTTACACTCAGTTTTCCCGAGCTCCCCCCAGGCTCAGTCTGCAGGACAGATCACCCAGTTACACCCAGTCGGGCTCAGAGTCTGCAGGACAGATCACCCAGTTACACCCAGTTTTTCCCCGGAGCTCCCCCCCGGGCTCAGTCTGCAGGACAGATCACCCAGTTACACCCAGTTTTCCCGAGCTCCCCCTGGGCTCAGTCTGCAGGACAGATCACCCAGTTACACCCAGTTTTCTCGAGCTCCCCCCGGACTCAGTCTGCAGGACAGATCACCCAGTTACACCCAGTTTTCCCGAGCTCCCCCCGGGCTCAGAGTCTGCAGGACAGATCACCCAGTTACACCCAGTTTTCCCGAGCTCCCCCGGGCTCAGTCTGCAGGACAGATCACCCAGTTACACCCAGTTTTCCCGAGCTCCCCCCGGGCTCAGAGTCTGCAGGACAGATCACCCAGTTACACCCAGTTTTCCCGAGCTCCCCCCGGGCTCAGAGTCTGCAGGACAGATCACCCAGTTACACCCAGTTTTCCCGAGCTCCCCCCGGGCTCAGTCTGCAGGACAGATCACCCAGTTACACCCAGTTTTCCCGAGCTCCCCCCGGGCTCAGAGTCTGCAGGACAGATCACCCGAGTTACACCCAGTTTTCCCGAGCTCCCCCCGGGCTCAGAGTCTGCAGGACAGATCACCCAGTTACACCCAGTTTTCCCGAGCTCCCCCGGGCTCAGTCTGCAGGACAGATCACCCAGTTACACCCAGTTTTCCCGAGCTCCCCCCGGGCTCAGTCCTGCAGGACAGATCACCCGGTTACACCAGTTTTCCTGAGCTCCCCCCGGGCTCAGAGTCTGCAGGACAGATCACCCAGTTACACCCAGTTTTCCCGAGCTCCCCCCGGGCTCAGTCTGCAGGACAGATCACCCATTTACACCCAGTTTTCCCGAGCTCCCCCCGGGCTCAGTCTGCAGGACAGATCACCCAGTTACACACAGTTTTCCCGAGCTCCCCCCTGGCTCAGTCTGAAGGACAGATCACCCAGTTACACACAGTTTTCCCGAGCTCCCCCCAGGCTCAGAGTCTGCAGGACAGATCACCCAGTTACACCCAGTTTTCCCGAGCTCCCCCCGGGCTCAGAGTCTGCAGGACAGATCACCCAGTTACACCCAGTTTTCCAGAGCTCCCCCCTGGGCTCAGTCTGCAGGACAGATCACCCAGTTACACCCAGTTTTCCCGAGCTCCCCCTGGGCTCAGTCTGCAGGACAGATCACCCAGTTACACCCAGTTTTCCCGAGCTCCCCCCCGGGCTCAGTCTGCAGGACAGATCACCAGTTACACCCAGTTTTCCCGAGCTCCCCCCGGGCTCAGGTCTGCAGGACAGATCACCCAGTTACACCCAGTTTTCCCGAGCTCCCCCCGGGCTCAGAGTCTGCAGGACAGATCACCCAGTTACACCCAGTTTTCCCGAGCTCCCCCGGGCTCAGAGTCTGCAGGACAGATCACCCAGTTACACCCAGTTTTCCCGAGCTCCCCCCGGGCTCAGTCTGCAGGACAGATCACCCAGTTACACCCAGTTTTCCCGAGCTCCCCCCGGGCTCAGAGTCTGCAGGACAGATCACCCAGTTACACCCAGTTTTCCCGAGCTCCCCCCGGGCTCAGAGTCTGCAGGACAGATCACCCAGTTACACCCAGTTTTCCCGAGCTCCCCCCGGGCTCAGTCTGCAGGACAGATCACCCAGTTACACCCAGTTTTCCCTAGCTCCCCCCGGGCTCAGTCTGCAGGACAGATCACCCGGTTACACCCAGTTTTCCCTGAGCTCCCCCCGGGCTCAGAGTCTGCAGGACAGATCACCCAGTTACACCCAGTTTTCCCGAGCTCCCCCCGGGCTCAGAGTCTGCAGGACAGATCACCCAGTTACACCCAGTTTTCCCGAGCTCCCCCCGGGCTCAGTCTGCAGGACAGATCACCCAGTTACACACAGTTTTCCCGAGCTCCCCCCTGGCTCAGTCTGAAGGACAGATCACCCAGTTACACACAGTTTTCCCGAGCTCCCCCCAGGCTCAGAGTCTGCAGGACAGATCACCCAGTTACACCCAGTTTTCCCGAGCTCCCCCCGGGCTCAGAGTCTGCAGGACAGATCACCCAGTTACACCCAGTTTTCCAGAGCTCCCCCTGGGCTCAGTCTGCAGACAGATCACCCAGTTACACCCAGTTTTCCCGAGCTCCCCCTGGGCTCAGTCTGCAGGACAGATCACCCAGTTACACCCAGTTTTCCCGAGCTCCCCCGGGCTCAGTCTGCAGGACAGATCACCCAGTTACACCCAGTTTTCCCGAGCTCCCCCCGGGCTCAGTCTGCAGGACAGATCACCCAGTTACACACAGTTTTCCCGATCTCCCCCCGGGCTCAGTCTGCAGGACAGATCACCCAGTTACACCCAGTTTTCCCGAGCTCCCCCCGGGCTCAGTCTGCAGGACAGATCACCAGTTACACCCAGTTTTCCCGAGCTCCCCCCGGGCTCAGTCTGCAGGACAGATCACCCAGTTACACCCAGTTTTCCCGAGCTCCCCCCGGGCTCAGTCTGCAGGACAGATCACCCAGTTACACACAGTTTTCCCGAGCTCCCCCCGGGCTCAGTCTGCAGGACAGATCACCCAGTTACACCCAGTTTTCCCGAGCTCCCCCCGGGCTCAGTCTGCAGGACAGATCACCCAGTTACACCCAGTTTTCCCCGAGCTCCCCCCGGGCTCAGTCTGCAGGACAGATCACCCAGTTACACCCAGTTTTCCCGAGCTCCCCCCGGGCTCAGTCTGCAGGACAGATCACCCAGTTACACCCAGTTTTCCCGAGCTCCCCCCGGGCTCAGTCTGCAGGACAGATCACCCAGTTACACCCAGTTTTCCCGAGCTCCCCCCGGGCTCAGTCTGCAGGACAGATCACCCAGTTACACCCAGTTTTCCCGAGCTCCCCCCGGGCTCAGAGTCTGCAGGACAGATCACCCAGTTACACCCAGTTTTCCCGAGCTCCCCCCGGGCTCAGAGTCTGCAGGACAGATCACCCAGTTACACCCAGTTTTCCCGAGCTCCCCCCGGGCTCAGTCTGCAGGACAGATCACCCAGTTACACCCAGTTTTCCCGAGCTCCCCCCGGGCTCAGAGTCTGCAGGACAGATCACCCAGTTACACCCAGTTTTCCCGAGCTCCCCCGGGCTCAGAGTCTGCAGGACAGATCACCCAGTTACACCCAGTTTTCCCGAGCTCCCCCCAGGCTCAGAGTCTGCAGGACAGATCACCCAGTTACACACAGTTTTCCCGAGCTCCCCCCGGGCTCAGTCTGCAGGACAGATCACCCAGTTACACCCAGTTTTCCCGAGCTCCCCCCGGGCTCAGAGTCTGCAGGACAGATCACCCAGTTACACCCAGTTTTCCCGAGCTCCCCCCGGGCTCAGTCTGCAGGACAGATCACCCAGTTACACCCAGTTTTCCCGAGCTCCCCCGGGCTCAGAGTCTGCAGGACAGATCACCCAGTTACACCCAGTTTTCCCGAGCTCCCCCCGGGCTCAGAGTCTGCAGGACAGATCACCCAGTTACACCCAGTTTTCCCGAGCTCCCCCCGGGCTCAGTCTGCAGGACAGATCACCCAGTTACACCCAGTTTTCCCGAGCTCCCCCCGGGCTCAGTCTGCAGGACAGATCACCCAGTTACACCCAGTTTTCCTGAGCTCCCCCCGGGCTCAGAGTCTGCAGGACAGATCACCCAGTTACACCCAGTTTTCCCGAGCTCCCCGCGGGCTCAGTCTGCAGGACAGATCACCCAGTTACACCCAGTTTTCCCGAGCTCCCCCCGGGCTCAGTCTGCAGGACAGATCACCCAGTTACACCCAGTTTTCCCGAGCTCCCCCCGGGCTCAGTCTGAAGGACAGATCACCCAGTTACACACAGTTTTCCCGAGCTCCCCCAGGCTCAGAGTCTGCAGGACAGATCACCCAGTTACACCCAGTTTTCCCGAGCTCCCCCCGGGCTCAGAGTCTGCAGGACAGATCACCCAGTTACACCCAGTTTTCCCGAGCTCCCCATGGGCTCAGTCTGCAGGACAGATCACCCAGTTACACCCAGTTTTCCCGAGCTCCCCCTGGGCTCAGTCTGCAGGACAGATCACCCAGTTACACCCAGTTTTCCCGAGCTCCCCCCGGGCTCAGAGTCTGCAGGACAGATCACCCAGTTACACCCAGTTTTCCCGAGCTCCACCCGGGCTCAGAGTCTGCAGGACAGATCACCCAGTTACACACAGTTTTCCCGAGCTCCCCCCGGGCTCAGTCTGCAGGACAGATCACCCAGTTACACCCAGTTTTCCCGAGCTCCCCCCGGGCTCAGTCTGCAGGACAGATCACCCAGTTACACCCAGTTTTCCCGAGCTCCCCCCGGGCTCAGTCTGCAGGACAGATCACCCAGTTACACCCAGTTTTCCCGAGCTCCCCCCGGGCTCAGTCTGCAGGACAGATCACCCAGTTACACCCAGTTTTCCCGAGCTCCCCCCGGGCTCAGTCTGCAGGACAGATCACCCAGTTACACCCAGTTTTCCCGAGCTCCCCCCGGGCTCAGTCTGCAGGACAGATCACCCAGTTACACCCAGTTTTCCCGAGCTCCCCCCGGGCTCAGTCTGCAGGACAGATCACCCAGTTACACCCAGTTTTCCCGAGCTCCCCCTGGGCTCAGTCTGCAGGACAGATCACCCAGTTACACCCAGTTTTCCCGAGCTCCCCCCGGGCTCAGTCTGCAGGACAGATCACCCAGTTACACCCAGTTTTCCCGAGCTCCCCCCGGGCTCAGAGTCTGCAGGACAGATCACCCAGTTACACCCAGTTTTCCCGAGCTCCCCCCGGGCTCAGAGTCTGCAGGACAGATCACCCAGTTACACCCAGTTTTCCCGAGCTCCCCCCGGGCTCAGTCTGCAGGACAGATCACCCAGTTACACCCAGTTTTCCCGAGCTCCCCCCGGGCTCAGAGTCTGCAGGACAGATCACCCAGTTACACCCAGTTTTCCCCGAGCTCCCCCCGGGCTCAGAGTCTGCAGGACAGATCACCCAGTTACACCCAGTTTTCCCGAGCTCCCCCCAGGCTCAGAGTCTGCAGGACAGATCACCCAGTTACACACAGTTTTCCCGAGCTCCCCCCGGGCTCAGTCTGCAGGCCAGATCACCCAGTTACAACCAGTTTTCCCGCGCTCCCCCCGGGCTCAGTCTGCAGGACAGATCACCCAGTTACACCCAGTTTTCCCGAGCTCCCCCCGGGCTCAGTCTGCAGGACAGATCACCCAGTTACACACAGTTTTCCCGAGCTCCCCCCGGGCTCAGAGTCTGCAGGACAGATCACCCAGTTACACCCAGTTTTCCCGAGCTCCCCCCGGGCTCAGTCTGCAGGACAGATCACCCAGTTACACCCAGTTTTCCCGAGATCCCCCCGGGCTCAGAGTGTGCAGGACAGATCACCCAGTTACACCCAGTTTTCCCGAGCTCCACCCGGGCTCAGAGTCTGCAGGACAGATCACCCAGTTACACCCAGTTTTCCCGAGCTCCCCCCGGGCTCAGTCTGCAGGACAGATCACCCAGTTACACCCAGTTTTCCCGAGCTCCCCCCGGGCTCAGAGTCTGCAGGACAGATCACCCAGTTACACCCAGTTTTCCCGAGCTCCCCCCGGGCTCAGAGTCTGCAGGACAGATCACCCAGTTACACCCAGTTTTCCCGAGCTCCCCCCGGGCTCAGTCTGCAGGACAGATCACCCAGTTACACCCAGTTTTCCCGAGCTCCCCCCGGGCTCAGTCTGCAGGACAGATCACCCGGTTACACCCAGTTTTCCTGAGCTCCCCCCGGGCTCAGAGTCTGCAGGACAGATCACCCAGTTACACCCAGTTTTCCCGAGCTCCCCCCGGGCTCAGTCTGCAGGACAGATCACCCAGTTACACCCAGTTTTCCCGAGCTCCCCCCGGGCTCAGTCTGCAGGACAGATCACCCAGTTACACACAGTTTTCCCGAGCTCCCCCCTGGCTCAGTCTGAAGGACAGATCACCCAGTTACACACAGTTTTCCCGAGCTCCCCCCAGGCTCAGAGTCTGCAGGACAGATCACCCAGTTACACCCAGTTTTCCCGAGCTCCCCCCGGGCTCAGAGTCTGCAGGACAGATCACCCAGTTACACCCAGTTTTCCAGAGCTCCCCCTGGGCTCAGTCTGCAGGACAGATCACCCAGTTACACCCAGTTTTCCCGAGCTCCCCCTGGGCTCAGTCTGCAGGACAGATCACCCAGTTACACCCAGTTTTCCCGAGCTCCCCCCGGGCTCAGTCTGCAGGACAGATCACCCAGTTACACCCAGTTTTCCCGAGCTCCCCCCGGGCTCAGTCTGCAGGACAGATCACCCAGTTACACACAGTTTTCCCGATCTCCCCCCGGGCTCAGTCTGCAGGACAGATCACCCAGTTACACCCAGTTTTCCCGAGCTCCCCCCGGGCTCAGTCTGCAGGACAGATCACCCAGTTACACCCAGTTTTCCCGAGCTCCCCCCGGGCTCAGTCTGCAGGACAGATCACCCAGTTACACCCAGTTTTCCCGAGCTCCCCCCGGGCTCAGTCTGCAGGACAGATCACCCAGTTACACACAGTTTTCCCGAGCTCCCCCCGGGCTCAGTCTGCAGGACAGATCACCCAGTTACACCCAGTTTTCCCGAGCTCCCCCCGGGCTCAGTCTGCAGGACAGATCACCCAGTTACACCCAGTTTTCCCGAGCTCCCCCCGGGCTCAGTCTGCAGGACAGATCACCCAGTTACACCCAGTTTTCCCGAGCTCCCCCCGGGCTCAGTCTGCAGGACAGATCACCCAGTTACACCCAGTTTTCCCGAGCTCCCCCCGGGCTCAGTCTGCAGGACAGATCACCCAGTTACACCCAGTTTTCCCGAGCTCCCCCCGGGCTCAGTCTGCAGGACAGATCACCCAGTTACACCCAGTTTTCCCGAGCTCCCCCCGGGCTCAGTCTGCAGGACAGATCACCCAGTTACACCCAGTTTTCCCGAGCTCCCCCCGGGCTCAGAGTCTGCAGGACAGATCACCCAGTTACACCCAGTTTTCCCGAGCTCCCCCCGGGCTCAGAGTCTGCAGGACAGATCACCCAGTTACACCCAGTTTTCCCGAGCTCCCCCCGGGCTCAGTCTGCAGGACAGATCACCCAGTTACACCCAGTTTTCCCGAGCTCCCCCCGGGCTCAGTCTGCAGGACAGATCACCCAGTTACACCCAGTTTTCCTGAGCTCCCCCCGGGCTCAGAGTCTGCAGGACAGATCACCCAGTTACACCCAGTTTTCCCGAGCTCCCCGCGGGCTCAGTCTGCAGGACAGATCACCCAGTTACACCCAGTTTTCCCGAGCTCCCCCGGGCTCAGTCTGCAGGACAGATCACCCAGTTACACCCAGTTTTCCCGAGCTCCCCCCGGGCTCAGTCTGAAGGACAGATCACCCAGTTACACACAGTTTTCCCGAGCTCCCCCCAGGCTCAGAGTCTGCAGGACAGATCACCCAGTTACACCCAGTTTTCCCGAGCTCCCCCCGGGCTCAGAGTCTGCAGGACAGATCACCCAGTTACACCCAGTTTTCCCGAGCTCCCCATGGGCTCAGTCTGCAGGACAGATCACCCAGTTACACCCAGTTTTCCCGAGCTCCCCCTGGGCTCAGTCTGCAGGACAGATCACCCAGTTACACCCAGTTTTCCCGAGCTCCCCCCGGGCTCAGAGTCTGCAGGACAGATCACCCAGTTACACCCAGTTTTCCCGAGCTCCACCCGGGCTCAGAGTCTGCAGGACAGATCACCCAGTTACACACAGTTTTCCCGAGCTCCCCCCGGGCTCAGTCTGCAGGACAGATCACCCAGTTACACCCAGTTTTCCCGAGCTCCCCCCGGGCTCAGTCTGCAGGACAGATCACCCAGTTACACCCAGTTTTCCCGAGCTCCCCCCGGGCTCAGTCTGCAGGACAGATCACCCAGTTACACCCAGTTTTCCCGAGCTCCCCCCGGGCTCAGTCTGCAGGACAGATCACCCAGTTACACCCAGTTTTCCCGAGCTCCCCCCGGGCTCAGTCTGCAGGACAGATCACCCAGTTACACCCAGTTTTCCCGAGCTCCCCCCGGGCTCAGTCTGCAGGACAGATCACCCAGTTACACCCAGTTTTCCCGAGCTCCCCCCGGGCTCAGTCTGCAGGACAGATCACCCAGTTACACCCAGTTTTCCCGAGCTCCCCCTGGGCTCAGTCTGCAGGACAGATCACCCAGTTACACCCAGTTTTCCCGAGCTCCCCCCGGGCTCAGTCTGCAGGACAGATCACCCAGTTACACCCAGTTTTCCCGAGCTCCCCCCGGGCTCAGAGTCTGCAGGACAGATCACCCAGTTACACCCAGTTTTCCCGAGCTCCCCCCGGGCTCAGAGTCTGCAGGACAGATCACCCAGTTACACCCAGTTTTCCCGAGCTCCCCCCGGGCTCAGTCTGCAGGACAGATCACCCAGTTACACCCAGTTTTCCCGAGCTCCCCCCGGGCTCAGAGTCTGCAGGACAGATCACCCAGTTACACCCAGTTTTCCCGAGCTCCCCCCGGGCTCAGAGTCTGCAGGACAGATCACCCAGTTACACCCAGTTTTCCCGAGCTCCCCCCAGGCTCAGAGTCTGCAGGACAGATCACCCAGTTACACACAGTTTTCCCGAGCTCCCCCCGGGCTCAGTCTGCAGGCCAGATCACCCAGTTACAACCAGTTTTCCCGCGCTCCCCCCGGGCTCAGTCTGCAGGACAGATCACCCAGTTACACCCAGTTTTCCCGAGCTCCCCCCGGGCTCAGTCTGCAGGACAGATCACCCAGTTACACACAGTTTTCCCGAGCTCCCCCCGGGCTCAGAGTCTGCAGGACAGATCACCCAGTTACACCCAGTTTTCCCGAGCTCCCCCCGGGCTCAGTCTGCAGGACAGATCACCCAGTTACACCCAGTTTTCCCGAGATCCCCCCGGGCTCAGAGTGTGCAGGACAGATCACCCAGTTACACCCAGTTTTCCCGAGCTCCACCCGGGCTCAGAGTCTGCAGGACAGATCACCCAGTTACACCCAGTTTTCCCGAGCTCCCCCCGGGCTCAGTCTGCAGGACAGATCACCCAGTTACACCCAGTTTTCCCGAGCTCCCCCCGGGCTCAGAGTCTGCAGGACAGATCACCCAGTTACACCCAGTTTTCCCGAGCTCCCCCCGGGCTCAGAGTCTGCAGGACAGATCACCCAGTTACACCCAGTTTTCCCGAGCTCCCCCCGGGCTCAGTCTGCAGGACAGATCACCCAGTTACACCCAGTTTTCCCGAGCTCCCCCCGGGCTCAGTCTGCAGGACAGATCACCCGGTTACACCCAGTTTTCCTGAGCTCCCCCCGGGCTCAGAGTCTGCAGGACAGATCACCCAGTTACACCCAGTTTTCCCGAGCTCCCCCCGGGCTCAGTCTGCAGGACAGATCACCCAGTTACACCCAGTTTTCCCGAGCTCCCCCCGGGCTCAGTCTGCAGGACAGATCACCCAGTTACACACAGTTTTCCCGAGCTCCCCCCTGGCTCAGTCTGAAGGACAGATCACCCAGTTACACACAGTTTTCCCGAGCTCCCCCCAGGCTCAGAGTCTGCAGGACAGATCACCCAGTTACACCCAGTTTTCCCGAGCTCCCCCCGGGCTCAGAGTCTGCAGGACAGATCACCCAGTTACACCCAGTTTTCCAGAGCTCCCCCTGGGCTCAGTCTGCAGGACAGATCACCCAGTTACACCCAGTTTTCCCGAGCTCCCCCTGGGCTCAGTCTGCAGGACAGATCACCCAGTTACACCCAGTTTTCCCGAGCTCCCCCCGGGCTCAGTCTGCAGGACAGATCACCCAGTTACACCCAGTTTTCCCGAGCTCCCCCCGGGCTCAGTCTGCAGGACAGATCACCCAGTTACACACAGTTTTCCCGATCTCCCCCCGGGCTCAGTCTGCAGGACAGATCACCCAGTTACACCCAGTTTTCCCGAGCTCCCCCCGGGCTCAGTCTGCAGGACAGATCACCCAGTTACACCCAGTTTTCCCGAGCTCCCCCCGGGCTCAGTCTGCAGGACAGATCACCCAGTTACACCCAGTTTTCCCGAGCTCCCCCCGGGCTCAGTCTGCAGGACAGATCACCCAGTTACACACAGTTTTCCCGAGCTCCCCCCGGGCTCAGTCTGCAGGACAGATCACCCAGTTACACCCAGTTTTCCCGAGCTCCCCCCGGGCTCAGTCTGCAGGACAGATCACCCAGTTACACCCAGTTTTCCCGAGCTCCCCCCGGGCTCAGTCTGCAGGACAGATCACCCAGTTACACCCAGTTTTCCCGAGCTCCCCCCGGGCTCAGTCTGCAGGACAGATCACCCAGTTACACCCAGTTTTCCCGAGCTCCCCCCGGGCTCAGTCTGCAGGACAGATCACCCAGTTACACCCAGTTTTCCCGAGCTCCCCCCGGGCTCAGTCTGCAGGACAGATCACCCAGTTACACCCAGTTTTCCCGAGCTCCCCCCGGGCTCAGAGTCTGCAGGACAGATCACCCAGTTACACCCAGTTTTCCCGAGCTCCCCCCGGGCTCAGAGTCTGCAGGACAGATCACCCAGTTACACCCAGTTTTCCCGAGCTCCCCCCGGGCTCAGTCTGCAGGACAGATCACCCAGTTACACCCAGTTTTCCCGAGCTCCCCCCGGGCTCAGAGTCTGCAGGACAGATCACCCAGTTACACCCAGTTTTCCCGAGCTCCCCCCGGGCTCAGAGTCTGCAGGACAGATCACCCAGTTACACCCAGTTTTCCCGAGCTCCCCCCAGGCTCAGAGTCTGCAGGACAGATCACCCAGTTACACACAGTTTTCCCGAGCTCCCCCCGGGCTCAGTCTGCAGGACAGATCACCCAGTTACACCCAGTTTTCCCGAGCTCCCCCCGGGCTCAGAGTCTGCAGGACAGATCACCCAGTTACACCCAGTTTTCCCGAGCTCCCCCCGGGCTCAGTCTGCAGGACAGATCACCCAGTTACACCCAGTTTTCCCGAGCTCCCCCCGGGCTCAGAGTCTGCAGGACAGATCACCCAGTTACACCCAGTTTTCCCGAGCTCCCCCCGGGCTCAGAGTCTGCAGGACAGATCACCCAGTTACACCCAGTTTTCCCGAGCTCCCCCCGGGCTCAGTCTGCAGGACAGATCACCCAGTTACACCCAGTTTTCCCGAGCTCCCCCCGGGCTCAGTCTGCAGGACAGATCACCCAGTTACACCCAGTTTTCCTGAGCTCCCCCCGGGCTCAGAGTCTGCAGGACAGATCACCCAGTTACACCCAGTTTTCCCGAGCTCCCCGCGGGCTCAGTCTGCAGGACAGATCACCCAGTTACACCCAGTTTTCCCGAGCTCCCCCCGGGCTCAGTCTGCAGGACAGATCACCCAGTTACACCCAGTTTTCCCGAGCTCCCCCCGGGCTCAGTCTGAAGGACAGATCACCCAGTTACACACAGTTTTCCCGAGCTCCCCCCAGGCTCAGAGTCTGCAGGACAGATCACCCAGTTACACCCAGTTTTCCCGAGCTCCCCCCGGGCTCAGAGTCTGCAGGACAGATCACCCAGTTACACCCAGTTTTCCCGAGCTCCCCATGGGCTCAGTCTGCAGGACAGATCACCCAGTTACACCCAGTTTTCCCGAGCTCCCCCTGGGCTCAGTCTGCAGGACAGATCACCCAGTTACACCCAGTTTTCCCGAGCTCCCCCCGGGCTCAGAGTCTGCAGGACAGATCACCCAGTTACACCCAGTTTTCCCGAGCTCCACCCGGGCTCAGAGTCTGCAGGACAGATCACCCAGTTACACACAGTTTTCCCGAGCTCCCCCCGGGCTCAGTCTGCAGGACAGATCACCCAGTTACACCCAGTTTTCCCGAGCTCCCCCCGGGCTCAGTCTGCAGGACAGATCACCCAGTTACACCCAGTTTTCCCGAGCTCCCCCCGGGCTCAGTCTGCAGGACAGATCACCCAGTTACACCCAGTTTTCCCGAGCTCCCCCCGGGCTCAGTCTGCAGGACAGATCACCCAGTTACACCCAGTTTTCCCGAGCTCCCCCCGGGCTCAGTCTGCAGGACAGATCACCCAGTTACACCCAGTTTTCCCGAGCTCCCCCCGGGCTCAGTCTGCAGGACAGATCACCCAGTTACACCCAGTTTTCCCGAGCTCCCCCCGGGCTCAGTCTGCAGGACAGATCACCCAGTTACACCCAGTTTTCCCGAGCTCCCCCTGGGCTCAGTCTGCAGGACAGATCACCCAGTTACACCCAGTTTTCCCGAGCTCCCCCCGGGCTCAGTCTGCAGGACAGATCACCCAGTTACACCCAGTTTTCCCGAGCTCCCCCCGGGCTCAGAGTCTGCAGGACAGATCACCCAGTTACACCCAGTTTTCCCGAGCTCCCCCCGGGCTCAGAGTCTGCAGGACAGATCACCCAGTTACACCCAGTTTTCCCGAGCTCCCCCCGGGCTCAGTCTGCAGGACAGATCACCCAGTTACACCCAGTTTTCCCGAGCTCCCCCCGGGCTCAGAGTCTGCAGGACAGATCACCCAGTTACACCCAGTTTTCCCGAGCTCCCCCCGGGCTCAGAGTCTGCAGGACAGATCACCCAGTTACACCCAGTTTTCCCGAGCTCCCCCCAGGCTCAGAGTCTGCAGGACAGATCACCCAGTTACACACAGTTTTCCCGAGCTCCCCCCGGGCTCAGTCTGCAGGCCAGATCACCCAGTTACAACCAGTTTTCCCGCGCTCCCCCCGGGCTCAGTCTGCAGGACAGATCACCCAGTTACACCCAGTTTTCCCGAGCTCCCCCCGGGCTCAGTCTGCAGGACAGATCACCCAGTTACACACAGTTTTCCCGAGCTCCCCCCGGGCTCAGAGTCTGCAGGACAGATCACCCAGTTACACCCAGTTTTCCCGAGCTCCCCCCGGGCTCAGTCTGCAGGACAGATCACCCAGTTACACCCAGTTTTCCCGAGATCCCCCCGGGCTCAGAGTGTGCAGGACAGATCACCCAGTTACAACCAGTTTTCCCGAGCTCCCCCCGGGCTCAGTCTGCAGGACAGATCACCCAGTTACACCCAGTTTTCCCGAGCTCCCCCCGGGCTCAGTCTGCAGGACAGATCACCCAGTTACACCCAGTTTTCCCGAACTCCCCCTGGGCTCAGTCTGCAGGACAGATCACCCAGTTACACCCAGTTTTCCCGAACTCCCCCCGGGCTCAGTCTGCAGGACAGATCACCCAGTTACACCCAGTTTTCCTGAGCTCCCCCTGGGCTCAGTCTGCAGGACAGATCACCCAGTTACACCCAGTTTTCCCGAGCTCCCCCCGGGCTCAGAGTCTGCAGCACAGATCACCCAGTTACACTCAGTTTTCCCGAGCTCCCCCTGGGCTCAGTCTGCAGGACAGATCACCCAGTTACACCCAGTTTTCCCGAGCTCCCCCCGGGCTCAGAGTCTGCAGGACAGATCACCCAGTTACACACAGTTTTCCCGAGCTTCCCCGGGCTCAGTCTGCAGGACAGATCACCCAGTTACACCCAGTTTTCCCGAGCTCCCCCCAGGCTCAGAGTCTGCAGGACAGATCACCCAGTTACACACAGTTTTCCCGAGATCCCCCCAGGCTCAGAGTCTGCAGGACAGATCACCCAGTTACACCCAGTTTTCCCGAGCTCCCCCCAGGCTCAGAGTCTGCAGGACAGATCACCCAGTTACACACAGTTTTCCCGAGCTCCCCCCAGGCTCAGAGTCTGCAGGACAGATCACCCAGTTACACCCAGTTTTCCCGAGCTCCCCCCGGGCTCAGTCTGCAGGACAGATCACCCAGTTACACACAGTTTTCCCGAGCTCCCCCCAGGCTCAGAGTCTGCAGCACAGATCACCCAGTTACACCCAGTTTTCCCGAGCTCCCCCTGGGCTCAGTCTGCAGGACAGATCACCCAGTTACACCCAGTTTTCCCGAGCTCCCCCCGGGCTCAGAGTCTGCAGGACAGATCACCCAGTTACACACAGTTTTCCCGAGCTCCCCCCGGGCTCAGTCTGCAGGACAGATCACCCAGTTACACCCAGTTTTCCCGAGCTCCCCCCAGGCTCAGAGTCTGCAGGACAGATCACCCAGTTACACACAGTTTTCCCGAGCTCCCCCCAGGCTCAGAGTCTGCAGGACAGATCACCCAGTTACACCCAGTTTTCCCGAGCTCCCCCCGGGCTCAGAGTCTGCAGGACAGATCACCCAGTTACACCCAGTTTTCCCGAGCTCCCCCCAGGCTCAGAGTCTGCAGGACAGATCACCCAGTTACACACAGTTTTCCCGAGCTCCCCCCGGGCTCAGTCTGCAGGACAGATCACCCAGTTACACCCAGTTTTCCTGAGCTCCCCCCGGGCTCAGAGTCTGCAGGACAGATCACCCAGTTACACCCAGTTTTCCCGAGCTCCCCCCGGGCTCAGTCTGCAGGACAGATCACCCAGTTACACCCAGTTTTCCCGAGCTCCCCCCGGGCTCAGTCTGCAGGACAGATCACCCAGTTACACCCAGTTTTCCCGAGCTCCCCCCGGGCTCAGTCTGAAGGACAGATCACCCTGTTACACCCAGTTTTCCCGAGCTCCCCCCGGGCTCAGAGTCTGCAGGACACATCACCCAGTTACACCCAGTTTTCCCGAGCTCCCCCCGGGCTCAGTCTGCAGGACAGATCACCCTGTTACACCCAGTTTTCCCGAGCTCCCCCCGGGCTCAGAGTCTGCAGGACAGATCACCCAGTTACACCCAGTTTTCCCGAGCTCCCCCCGGGCTCAGTCTGCAGGACAGATCACCCAGTTACACCCAGTTTTCCCGAGCTCCCCCCGGGCTCAGTCTGCAGGACAGATCACCCAGTTACACCCAGTTTTCCCGAGCTCCCCCCAGGCTCAGAGTCTGCAGGACAGATCACCCAGTTACACCCAGTTTTCCCGAGCTCCCCCCGGGCTCAGAGTCAGCAGGACAGATCACCCAGTTACACCGAGTTTTCCCGAGCTCCCCCCGGGCTCAGAGTCTGCAGGACAGATCACCCAGTTACACCCAGTTTTCCCGAGCTCCCCCCGGGCTCAGAGTCTGCAGGACAGATCACCCAGTTACACCCAGTTTTCCCGAGCTCCCCCCGGGCTCAGAGTCTGCAGGACAGATCACCCAGTTACACCCAGTTTTCCCGAGCTCCCCCCGGGCTCAGTCTGCAGGACAGATCACCCAGTTACACCCAGTTTTCCCGAGCTCCCCCCGGGCTCAGTCTGCAGGACAGATCACCCAGTTACACCCAGTTTTCCCGAGCTCCCCCCTGGACTCAGTCTGCAGGACAGATCACCCAGTTACACCCAGTTTTCCCGAGCTCCCCCCAGGCTCAGAGTCTGCAGGACAGATCACCCAGTTACACCCAGTTTTCCCGAGCTCCCCCCTAGACTCAGTCTGCAGGACAGATCACCCAGTTACACCCAGTTTTCCCGAGCTCCCCCCGGGCTCAGTCTGCAGGACAGATCACCCAGTTACACCCAGTTTTCCCGAGCTCCCCCGGGCTCAGTCTGCAGGACAGATCACCCAGTTACACCCAGTTTTCCCGAGCTCCCCCCGGGCTCAGTCTGCAGGACAGATCACCCAGTTACACCCAGTTTTCCCGAGCTCCCCCCGGGCTCAGTCTGCAGGACAGATCACCCAGTTACACCCAGTTTTCCCGAGCTCCCCCTCGGCTCAGTCTGCAGGACAGATCACCCAGTTACACCCAGTTTTCCCGAGCTCCCCCCTGGACTCAGTCTGCAGGACAGATCACCCAGTTACACCCAGTTTTCCCGAGCTCCCCCCGGGCTCAGTCTGCAGGACAGATCACCCAGTTACACACAGTTTTCCCGAGCTCCCCCCAGGCTCAGAGTCTGCAGGACAGATCACCCAGTTACACCCAGTTTTCCCGAGCTCCCCCCTGGACTCAGTCTGCAGGACAGATCACCCAGTTACACCCAGTTTTCCCGAGCTCCCCCCAGGCTCAGAGTCTGCAGGACAGATCACCCAGTTACAACCAGTTTTCCCGAGCTCCCCCCGGGCTCAGTCTGCAGGACAGATCACCCAGTTACACCCAGTTTTCCCGAGCTCCCCCCGAGCTCAGTCTGCAGGACAGATCACCCAGTTACACCCAGTTTTCCCGAGCTCCCCCCGGGCTCAGTCTGCAGGACAGATCACCCAGTTACACACAGTTTTCCCGAGCTCCCCCGGGCTCAGAGTCTGCAGGACAGATCACCCAGTTACACCCAGTTTTCCCGAGCTCCCCCCGGGCTCAGTCTGCAGGACAGATCACCCAGTTACACCCAGTTTTCCCGAGCTCCCCCCGGGCTCAGTCTGCAGGACAGATCACCCAGTTACACCCAGTTTTCCCGAGCTCCCCCCAGGCTCAGAGTCTGCAGGACAGATCACCCAGTTACACCCAGTTTTCCCGAGCTCCCCCCAGGCTCAGAGTCTGCAGGACAGATCACCCAGTTACACCCAGTTTTCCCGAGCTCCCCCTGGGCTCAGTCTGCAGGACAGATCACCCAGTTACACCCAGTTTTCCCGAGCTCCCCCCGGGCTCAGTCTGCAGGACAGATCACCCAGTTACACCCAGTTTTCCCGAGCTCCCCCCGGGCTCAGTCTGCAGGACAGATCACCCAGTTACACCCAGTTTTCCCGAGCTCCCCCCAGGCTCAGAGTCTGCAGGACAGATCACCCAGTTACACCCAGTTTTCCCGAGCTCCCCCCGGGCTCAGTCTGCAGGACAGATCACCCAGTTACACCCAGTTTTCCCGAGCTGCCCCCGGGCTCAGAGTCTGCAGGACAGATCACCCAGTTACACCCAGTTTTCCCGAGCTCCCCCCGGGCTCAGTCTGCAGGACAGATCACCCAGTTACACCCAGTTTTCCCGAGCTCCCCCCGGGCTCAGAGTCTGCAGGACAGATCACCCAGTTACACCCAGTTTTCCCGAGCTCCCCCCGGGCTCAGTCTGCAGGACAGATCACCCAGTTACACCCAGTTTTCCCGAGCTCCCCCCGAGCTCAGTCTGCAGGACAGATCACCCAGTTACACCCAGTTTTCCCGAGCTCCCCCCGGGCTCAGTCTGCAGGACAGATCACCCAGTTACACCTAGTTTTCCCGAGCTCCCCCCGGGCTCAGTCTGCAGGACAGATCACCCAGTTACACCCAGTTTTCCCGAGCTCCCCCCGGGCTCAGAGTCTGCAGGACAGATCACCCAGTTACACCCAGTTTTCCCGAGCTCCCCCCGGGCTCAGTCTGCAGGACAGATCACGCAGTTACACCCAGTTTTCCCGAGCTCCCCCCGGGCTCAGTCTGCAGGACAGATCACCCAGTTACACTCAGTTTTCCCGAGCTCCCCCCAGGCTCAGTCTGCAGGACAGATCACCCAGTTACACCCAGTTTTCCCGAGCTCCCCCCGGGCTCAGAGTCTGCAGGACAGATCACCCAGTTACACCCAGTTTTCCCGAGCTCCCCCCGGGCTCAGTCTGCAGGACAGATCACCCAGTTACACCCAGTTTTCCCGAGCTCCCCCTGGGCTCAGTCTGCAGGACAGATCACCCAGTTACACCCAGTTTTCTCGAGCTCCCCCCGGACTCAGTCTGCAGGACAGATCACCCAGTTACACCCAGTTTTCCCGAGCTCCCCCCGGGCTCAGAGTCTGCAGGACAGATCACCCAGTTACACCCAGTTTTCCCGAGCTCCCCCCGGGCTCAGTCTGCAGGACAGATCACCCAGTTACACCCAGTTTTCCCGAGCTCCCCCCGGGCTCAGAGTCTGCAGGACAGATCACCCAGTTACACCCAGTTTTCCCGAGCTCCACCCGGGCTCAGAGTCTGCAGGACAGATCACCCAGTTACACCCAGTTTTCCCGAGCTCCCCCCGGGCTCAGTCTGCAGGACAGATCACCCAGTTACACCCAGTTTTCCCGAGCTCCCCCCGGGCTCAGAGTCTGCAGGACAGATCACCCAGTTACACCCAGTTTTCCCGAGCTCCCCCCGGGCTCAGAGTCTGCAGGACAGATCACCCAGTTACACCCAGTTTTCCCGAGCTCCCCCCGGGCTCAGTCTGCAGGACAGATCACCCAGTTACACCCAGTTTTCCCGAGCTCCCCCCGGGCTCAGTCTGCAGGACAGATCACCCGGTTACACCCAGTTTTCCTGAGCTCCCCCCGGGCTCAGAGTCTGCAGGACAGATCACCCAGTTACACCCAGTTTTCCCGAGCTCCCCCCGGGCTCAGTCTGCAGGACAGATCACCCAGTTACACCCAGTTTTCCCGAGCTCCCCCCGGGCTCAGTCTGCAGGACAGATCACCCAGTTACACACAGTTTTCCCGAGCTCCCCCCTGGCTCAGTCTGAAGGACAGATCACCCAGTTACACACAGTTTTCCCGAGCTCCCCCCAGGCTCAGAGTCTGCAGGACAGATCACCCAGTTACACCCAGTTTTCCCGAGCTCCCCCCGGGCTCAGAGTCTGCAGGACAGATCACCCAGTTACACCCAGTTTTCCAGAGCTCCCCCTGGGCTCAGTCTGCAGGACAGATCACCCAGTTACACCCAGTTTTCCCGAGCTCCCCCTGGGCTCAGTCTGCAGGACAGATCACCCAGTTACACCCAGTTTTCCCGAGCTCCCCCCGGGCTCAGTCTGCAGGACAGATCACCCAGTTACACCCAGTTTTCCCGAGCTCCCCCCGGGCTCAGTCTGCAGGACAGATCACCCAGTTACACACAGTTTTCCCGATCTCCCCCCGGGCTCAGTCTGCAGGACAGATCACCCAGTTACACCCAGTTTTCCCGAGCTCCCCCCGGGCTCAGTCTGCAGGACAGATCACCCAGTTACACCCAGTTTTCCCGAGCTCCCCCCGGGCTCAGTCTGCAGGACAGATCACCCAGTTACACCCAGTCTTCCCGAGCTCCCCCCGGGCTCAGTCTGCAGGACAGATCACCCAGTTACACACAGTTTTCCCGAGCTCCCCCCGGGCTCAGTCTGCAGGACAGATCACCCAGTTACACCCAGTTTTCCCGAGCTCCCCCCGGGCTCAGTCTGCAGGACAGATCACCCAGTTACACCCAGTTTTCCCGAGCTCCCCCCGGGCTCTGTCTGCAGGACAGATCACCCAGTTACACCCAGTTTTCCCGAGCTCCCCCCGGGCTCAGTCTGCAGGACAGATCACCCAGTTACACCCAGTTTTCCCGAGCTCCCCCCGGGCTCAGTCTGCAGGACAGATCACCCAGTTACACCCAGTTTTCCCGAGCTCCCCCCGGGCTCAGTCTGCAGGACAGATCACCCAGTTACACCCAGTTTTCCCGAGCTCCCCCCGGGCTCAGAGTCTGCAGGACAGATCACCCAGTTACACCCAGTTTTCCCGAGCTCCCCCCGGGCTCAGAGTCTGCAGGACAGATCACCCAGTTACACCCAGTTTTCCCGAGCTCCCCCCGGGCTCAGTCTGCAGGACAGATCACCCAGTTACACCCAGTTTTCCCGAGCTCCCCCCGGGCTCAGAGTCTGCAGGACAGATCACCCAGTTACACCCAGTTTTCCCGAGCTCCCCCCGGGCTCAGAGTCTGCAGGACAGATCACCCAGTTACACCCAGTTTTCCCGAGCTCCCCCCAGGCTCAGAGTCTGCAGGACAGATCACCCAGTTACACACAGTTTTCCCGAGCTCCCCCCGGGCTCAGTCTGCAGGACAGATCACCCAGTTACACCCAGTTTTCCCGAGCTCCCCCCGGGCTCAGAGTCTGCAGGACAGATCACCCAGTTACACCCAGTTTTCCCGAGCTCCCCCCGGGCTCAGTCTGCAGGACAGATCACCCAGTTACACCCAGTTTTCCCGAGCTCCCCCCGGGCTCAGAGTCTGCAGGACAGATCACCCAGTTACACCCAGTTTTCCCGAGCTCCCCCCGGGCTCAGAGTCTGCAGGACAGATCACCCAGTTACACCCAGTTTTCCCGAGCTCCCCCCGGGCTCAGTCTGCAGGACAGATCACCCAGTTACACCCAGTTTTCCCGAGCTCCCCCCGGGCTCAGTCTGCAGGACAGATCACCCAGTTACACCCAGTTTTCCTGAGCTCCCCCCGGGCTCAGAGTCTGCAGGACAGATCACCCAGTTACACCCAGTTTTCCCGAGCTCCCCGCGGGCTCAGTCTGCAGGACAGATCACCCAGTTACACCCAGTTTTCCCGAGCTCCCCCCGGGCTCAGTCTGCAGGACAGATCACCCAGTTACACCCAGTTTTCCCGAGCTCCCCCCGGGCTCAGTCTGAAGGACAGATCACCCAGTTACACACAGTTTTCCCGAGCTCCCCCCAGGCTCAGAGTCTGCAGGACAGATCACCCAGTTACACCCAGTTTTCCCGAGCTCCCCCCGGGCTCAGAGTCTGCAGGACAGATCACCCAGTTACACCCAGTTTTCCCGAGCTCCCCCCGGACTCAGTCTGCAGGACAGATCACCCAGTTACACCCAGTTTTCCCGAGCTCCCCCCGGGCTCAGAGTCTGCAGGACAGATCACCCAGTTACACCCAGTTTTCCCGAGCTCCCCATGGGCTCAGTCTGCAGGACAGATCACCCAGTTACACCCAGTTTTCCCGAGCTCCCCCTGGGCTCAGTCTGCAGGACAGATCACCCAGTTACACCCAGTTTTCCCGAGCTCCCCCCGGGCTCAGAGTCTGCAGGACAGATCACCCAGTTACACCCAGTTTTCCCGAGCTCCACCCGGGCTCAGAGTCTGCAGGACAGATCACCCAGTTACACACAGTTTTCCCGAGCTCCCCCCGGGCTCAGTCTGCAGGACAGATCACCCAGTTACACCCAGTTTTCCCGAGCTCCCCCCGGGCTCAGTCTGCAGGACAGATCACCCAGTTACACCCAGTTTTCCCGAGCTCCCCCCGGGCTCAGTCTGCAGGACAGATCACCCAGTTACACCCAGTTTTCCCGAGCTCCCCCCGGGCTCAGTCTGCAGGACAGATCACCCAGTTACACCCAGTTTTCCCGAGCTCCCCCCGGGCTCAGTCTGCAGGACAGATCACCCAGTTACACCCAGTTTTCCCGAGCTCCCCCCGGGCTCAGTCTGCAGGACAGATCACCCAGTTACACCCAGTTTTCCCGAGCTCCCCCCGGGCTCAGTCTGCAGGACAGATCACCCAGTTACACCCAGTTTTCCCGAGCTCCCCCTGGGCTCAGTCTGCAGGACAGATCACCCAGTTACACCCAGTTTTCCCGAGCTCCCCCCGGGCTCAGTCTGCAGGACAGATCACCCAGTTACACCCAGTTTTCCCGAGCTCCCCCGGGCTCAGAGTCTGCAGGACAGATCACCCAGTTACACCCAGTTTTCCCGAGCTCCCCCCGGGCTCAGAGTCTGCAGGACAGATCACCCAGTTACACCCAGTTTTCCCGAGCTCCCCCCGGGCTCAGTCTGCAGGACAGATCACCCAGTTACACCCAGTTTTCCCGAGCTCCCCCCGGGCTCAGAGTCTGCAGGACAGATCACCCAGTTACACCCAGTTTTCCCGAGCTCCCCCCGGGCTCAGAGTCTGCAGGACAGATCACCCAGTTACACCCAGTTTTCCCGAGCTCCCCCCAGGCTCAGAGTCTGCAGGACAGATCACCCAGTTACACACAGTTTTCCCGAGCTCCCCCCGGGCTCAGTCTGCAGGCCAGATCACCCAGTTACAACCAGTTTTCCCGCGCTCCCCCCGGGCTCAGTCTGCAGGACAGATCACCCAGTTACACCCAGTTTTCCCGAGCTCCCCCCGGGCTCAGTCTGCAGGACAGATCACCCAGTTACACACAGTTTTCCCGAGCTCCCCCCGGGCTCAGTCTGCAGGACAGATCACCCAGTTACACCCAGTTTTCCCGAGCTCCCCCCGGGCTCAGAGTGTGCAGGACAGATCACCCAGTTACACCCAGTTTTCCCGAGCTCCCCCCGGGCTCAGTCTGCAGGACAGATCACCCAGTTACACCCAGTTTTCCCGAGCTCCCCCCGGGCTCAGTCTGCAGGACAGATCACCCAGTTACACCCAGTTTTCCCGAACTCCCCCTGGGCTCAGTCTGCAGGACAGATCACCCAGTTACACCCAGTTTTCCCGAACTCCCCCCGGGCTCAGTCTGCAGGACAGATCACCCAGTTACACCCAGTTTTCCTGAGCTCCCCCTGGGCTCAGTCTGCAGGACAGATCACCCAGTTACACCCAGTTTTCCCGAGCTCCCCCCGGGCTCAGAGTCTGCAGCACAGATCACCCAGTTACACCCAGTTTTCCCGAGCTCCCCCTGGGCTCAGTCTGCAGGACAGATCACCCAGTTACACCCAGTTTTCCCGAGCTCCCCCCGGGCTCAGAGTCTGCAGGACAGATCACCCAGTTACACACAGTTTTCCCGAGCTTCCCCGGGCTCAGTCTGCAGGACAGATCACCCAGTTACACCCAGTTTTCCCGAGCTCCCCCCAGGCTCAGAGTCTGCAGGACAGATCACCCAGTTACACACAGTTTTCCCGAGATCCCCCCAGGCTCAGAGTCTGCAGGACAGATCACCCAGTTACACCCAGTTTTCCCGAGCTCCCCCCAGGCTCAGAGTCTGCAGGACAGATCACCCAGTTACACACAGTTTTCCCGAGCTCCCCCCAGGCTCAGAGTCTGCAGGACAGATCACCCAGTTACACCCAGTTTTCCCGAGCTCCCCCCGGGCTCAGTCTGCAGGACAGATCACCCAGTTACACACAGTTTTCCCGAGCTCCCCCCAGGCTCAGAGTCTGCAGCACAGATCACCCAGTTACACCCAGTTTTCCCGAGCTCCCCCTGGGCTCAGTCTGCAGGACAGATCACCCAGTTACACCCAGTTTTCCCGAGCTCCCCCCGGGCTCAGAGTCTGCAGGACAGATCACCCAGTTACACACAGTTTTCCCGAGCTCCCCCCGGGCTCAGTCTGCAGGACAGATCACCCAGTTACACCCAGTTTTCCCGAGCTCCCCCCAGGCTCAGAGTCTGCAGGACAGATCACCCAGTTACACACAGTTTTCCCGAGCTCCCCCCAGGCTCAGAGTCTGCAGGACAGATCACCCAGTTACACCCAGTTTTCCCGAGCTCCCCCCGGGCTCAGAGTCTGCAGGACAGATCACCCAGTTACACCCAGTTTTCCCGAGCTCCCCCCAGGCTCAGAGTCTGCAGGACAGATCACCCAGTTACACACAGTTTTCCCGAGCTCCCCCCGGGCTCAGTCTGCAGGACAGATCACCCAGTTACACCCAGTTTTCCCGAGCTCCCCCCGGGCTCAGAGTCTGCAGGACAGATCACCCAGTTACACCCAGTTTTCCCGAGCTCCCCCCGGGCTCAGTCTGCAGGACAGATCACCCAGTTACACCCAGTTTTCCCGAGCTCCCCCCGGGCTCAGAGTCTGCAGGACAGATCACCCAGTTACACCCAGTTTTCCCGAGCTCCCCCCGGGCTCAGAGTCTGCAGGACAGATCACCCAGTTACACCCAGTTTTCCCGAGCTCCCCCCGGGCTCAGTCTGCAGGACAGATCACCCAGTTACACCCAGTTTTCCCGAGCTCCCCCCGGGCTCAGTCTGCAGGACAGATCACCCAGTTACACCCAGTTTTCCTGAGCTCCCCCCGGGCTCAGAGTCTGCAGGACAGATCACCCAGTTACACCCAGTTTTCCCGAGCTCCCCGCGGGCTCAGTCTGCAGGACAGATCACCCAGTTACACCCAGTTTTCCCGAGCTCCCCCCGGGCTCAGTCTGCAGGACAGATCACCCAGTTACACCCAGTTTTCCCGAGCTCCCCCCGGGCTCAGTCTGAAGGACAGATCACCCAGTTACACACAGTTTTCCCGAGCTCCCCCCAGGCTCAGAGTCTGCAGGACAGATCACCCAGTTACACCCAGTTTTCCCGAGCTCCCCCCGGGCTCAGAGTCTGCAGGACAGATCACCCAGTTACACCCAGTTTTCCCGAGCTCCCCATGGGCTCAGTCTGCAGGACAGATCACCCAGTTACACCCAGTTTTCCCGAGCTCCCCCTGGGCTCAGTCTGCAGGACAGATCACCCAGTTACACCCAGTTTTCCCGAGCTCCCCCCGGGCTCAGAGTCTGCAGGACAGATCACCCAGTTACACCCAGTTTTCCCGAGCTCCACCCGGGCTCAGAGTCTGCAGGACAGATCACCCAGTTACACACAGTTTTCCCGAGCTCCCCCCGGGCTCAGTCTGCAGGACAGATCACCCAGTTACACCCAGTTTTCCCGAGCTCCCCCCGGGCTCAGTCTGCAGGACAGATCACCCAGTTACACCCAGTTTTCCCGAGCTCCCCCCGGGCTCAGTCTGCAGGACAGATCACCCAGTTACACCCAGTTTTCCCGAGCTCCCCCCGGGCTCAGTCTGCAGGACAGATCACCCAGTTACACCCAGTTTTCCCGAGCTCCCCCCGGGCTCAGTCTGCAGGACAGATCACCCAGTTACACCCAGTTTTCCCGAGCTCCCCCCGGGCTCAGTCTGCAGGACAGATCACCCAGTTACACCCAGTTTTCCCGAGCTCCCCCCGGGCTCAGTCTGCAGGACAGATCACCCAGTTACACCCAGTTTTCCCGAGCTCCCCCTGGGCTCAGTCTGCAGGACAGATCACCCAGTTACACCCAGTTTTCCCGAGCTCCCCCCGGGCTCAGTCTGCAGGACAGATCACCCAGTTACACCCAGTTTTCCCGAGCTCCCCCCGGGCTCAGAGTCTGCAGGACAGATCACCCAGTTACACCCAGTTTTCCCGAGCTCCCCCCGGGCTCAGAGTCTGCAGGACAGATCACCCAGTTACACCCAGTTTTCCCGAGCTCCCCCCGGGCTCAGTCTGCAGGACAGATCACCCAGTTACACCCAGTTTTCCCGAGCTCCCCCCGGGCTCAGAGTCTGCAGGACAGATCACCCAGTTACACCCAGTTTTCCCGAGCTCCCCCCGGGCTCAGAGTCTGCAGGACAGATCACCCAGTTACACCCAGTTTTCCCGAGCTCCCCCCAGGCTCAGAGTCTGCAGGACAGATCACCCAGTTACACACAGTTTTCCCGAGCTCCCCCCGGGCTCAGTCTGCAGGCCAGATCACCCAGTTACAACCAGTTTTCCCGCGCTCCCCCCGGGCTCAGTCTGCAGGACAGATCACCCAGTTACACCCAGTTTTCCCGAGCTCCCCCCGGGCTCAGTCTGCAGGACAGATCACCCAGTTACACACAGTTTTCCCGAGCTCCCCCCGGGCTCAGAGTCTGCAGGACAGATCACCCAGTTACACCCAGTTTTCCCGAGCTCCCCCCGGGCTCAGTCTGCAGGACAGATCACCCAGTTACACCCAGTTTTCCCGAGCTCCCCCCGGGCTCAGAGTGTGCAGGACAGATCACCCAGTTACACCCAGTTTTCCCGAGCTCCCCCCGGGCTCAGTCTGCAGGACAGATCACCCAGTTACACCCAGTTTTCCCGAGCTCCCCCCGGGCTCAGTCTGCAGGACAGATCACCCAGTTACACCCAGTTTTCCCGAACTCCCCCTGGGCTCAGTCTGCAGGACAGATCACCCAGTTACACCCAGTTTTCCCGAACTCCCCCCGGGCTCAGTCTGCAGGACAGATCACCCAGTTACACCCAGTTTTCCTGAGCTCCCCCTGGGCTCAGTCTGCAGGACAGATCACCCAGTTACACCCAGTTTTCCCGAGCTCCCCCCGGGCTCAGAGTCTGCAGCACAGATCACCCAGTTACACCCAGTTTTCCCGAGCTCCCCCTGGGCTCAGTCTGCAGGACAGATCACCCAGTTACACCCAGTTTTCCCGAGCTCCCCCCGGGCTCAGAGTCTGCAGGACAGATCACCCAGTTACACACAGTTTTCCCGAGCTTCCCCGGGCTCAGTCTGCAGGACAGATCACCCAGTTACACCCAGTTTTCCCGAGCTCCCCCCAGGCTCAGAGTCTGCAGGACAGATCACCCAGTTACACACAGTTTTCCCGAGATCCCCCCAGGCTCAGAGTCTGCAGGACAGATCACCCAGTTACACCCAGTTTTCCCGAGCTCCCCCCAGGCTCAGAGTCTGCAGGACAGATCACCCAGTTACACACAGTTTTCCCGAGCTCCCCCCAGGCTCAGAGTCTGCAGGACAGATCACCCAGTTACACCCAGTTTTCCCGAGCTCCCCCCGGGCTCAGTCTGCAGGACAGATCACCCAGTTACACACAGTTTTCCCGAGCTCCCCCCAGGCTCAGAGTCTGCAGCACAGATCACCCAGTTACACCCAGTTTTCCCGAGCTCCCCCTGGGCTCAGTCTGCAGGACAGATCACCCAGTTACACCCAGTTTTCCCGAGCTCCCCCCGGGCTCAGAGTCTGCAGGACAGATCACCCAGTTACACACAGTTTTCCCGAGCTCCCCCCGGGCTCAGTCTGCAGGACAGATCACCCAGTTACACCCAGTTTTCCCGAGCTCCCCCCAGGCTCAGAGTCTGCAGGACAGATCACCCAGTTACACACAGTTTTCCCGAGCTCCCCCCAGGCTCAGAGTCTGCAGGACAGATCACCCAGTTACACCCAGTTTTCCCGAGCTCCCCCCAGGCTCAGAGTCTGCAGGACAGATCACCCAGTTACACACAGTTTTCCCGAGCTCCCCCCAGGCTCAGAGTCTGCAGGACAGATCACCCAGTTACACCCAGTTTTCCCGAGCTCCCCCCGGGCTCAGTCTGCAGGACAGATCACCCAGTTACACACAGTTTTCCCGAGCTCCCCCCAGGCTCAGAGTCTGCAGGACAGATCACCCAGTTACACACAGTTTTCCCGAGCTCCCCCCGGGCTCAGTCTGCAGGACAGATCACCCAGTTACACCCAGTTTTCCCGAGCTCCCCACGGGCTCAGTCTGCAGGACAGATCACCCAGTTACACCCAGTTTTCCCGAGCTCCCCCCGGGCTCAGTCTGCAGGACAGATCACCCAGTTACACCCAGTTTTCCCGAGCTCCCCCCGGGCTCAGAGTCTGCAGGACAGATCACCCAGTTACACCCAGTTTTCCCGAGCTCCCCCCAGGCTCAGAGTCTGCAGGACAGATCACCCAGTTACACCCAGTTTTCCCGAGCTCCCCCCAGGCTCAGAGTCTGCAGGACAGATCACCCAGTTACACCCAGTTTTCCCGAGCTCCCCCCGGGCTCAGAGTCTGCAGGACAGATCACCCAGTTACACCCAGTTTTCCTGAGCTCCCCCCGGGCTCAGAGTCTGCAGGACAGATCACCCAGTTACACCCAGTTTTCCCGAGCTCCCCCCGGGCTCAGTCTGCAGGACAGATCACCCAGTTACACCCAGTTTTCCCGAGCTCCCCCCGGGCTCAGTCTGCAGGACAGATCACCCAGTTACACCCAGTTTTCCCGAGCTCCCCCCGGGCTCAGTCTGAAGGACAGATCACCCAGTTACACACAGTTTTCCCGAGCTCCCCCCAGGCTCAGAGTCTGCAGGACAGATCACCCAGTTACACCCAGTTTTCCCGAGCTCCCCCCGGGCTCAGTCTGCAGGACAGATCACCCAGTTACACCCAGTTTTCCCGAGCTCCCCCCTGGCTCAGAGTCTGCAGGACAGATCACCCAGTTACACCCAGTTTTCCCGAGCTCCCCCCGGGCTCAGAGTCTGCAGGACAGATCACCCAGTTACACCCAGTTTTCCCGAGCTCCCCCCTGGCTCAGAGTCTGCAGGACAGATCACCCAGTTACACCCAGTTTTCCCGAGCTCCCCCTGGGCTCAGTCTGCAGGACAGATCACCCAGTTACACCCAGTTTTCCCGAGCTCCCCCCGGGCTCAGTCTGCAGGACAGATCACCCAGTTACACCCAGTTTTCCCGAGCTCCCCCCGGGCTCAGTCTGCAGGACAGATCACCCAGTTACACACAGTTTTCCCGAGCTCCCCCCGGGCTCAGTCTGCAGGACAGATCACCCAGTTACACCCAGTTTTCCCGAGCTCCCCCGGGCTCAGTCTGCAGGACAGATCACCCAGTTACACCCAGTTTTCCCGAGCTCCCCCCGGGCTCAGAGTGTGCAGGACAGATCACCCAGTTACACCCAGTTTTCCCGAGCTCCCCCCGGGCTCAGTCTGCAGGACAGATCACCCAGTTACACCCAGTTTTCCCGAGCTCCCCCCGGGCTCAGTCTGCAGGACAGATCACCCAGTTACACCCAGTTTTCCCGAACTCCCCCTGGGCTCAGTCTGCAGGACAGATCACCCAGTTACACCCAGTTTTCCCGAACTCCCCCCGGGCTCAGTCTGCAGGACAGATCACCCAGTTACACCCAGTTTTCCTGAGCTCCCCCTGGGCTCAGTCTGCAGGACAGATCACCCAGTTACACCCAGTTTTCCCGAGCTCCCCCCGGGCTCAGAGTCTGCAGCACAGATCACCCAGTTACACCCAGTTTTCCCGAGCTCCCCCTGGGCTCAGTCTGCAGGACAGATCACCCAGTTACACCCAGTTTTCCCGAGCTCCCCCCGGGCTCAGAGTCTGCAGGACAGATCACCCAGTTACACACAGTTTTCCCGAGCTCCCCCCGGGCTCAGTCTGCAGGACAGATCACCCAGTTACACCCAGTTTTCCCGAGCTCCCCCCAGGCTCAGAGTCTGCAGGACAGATCACCCAGTTACACACAGTTTTCCCGAGCTCCCCCCAGGCTCAGAGTCTGCAGGACAGATCACCCAGTTACACCCAGTTTTCCCGAGCTCCCGCCAGGCTCAGAGTCTGCAGGACAGATCACCCAGTTACACACAGTTTTCCCGAGCTCCCCCCAGGCTCAGAGTCTGCAGGACAGATCACCCAGTTACACCCAGTTTTCCCGAGCTCCCCCCGGGCTCAGTCTGCAGGACAGATCACCCAGTTACACACAGTTTTCCCGAGCTCCCCCCAGGCTCAGAGTCTGCAGCACAGATCACCCAGTTACACCCAGTTTTCCCGAGCTCCCCCTGGGCTCAGTCTGCAGGACAGATCACCCAGTTACACCCAGTTTTCCCGAGCTCCCCCCGGGCTCAGAGTCTGCAGGACAGATCACCCAGTTACACACAGTTTTCCCGAGATCCCCCCGGGCTCAGTCTGCAGGACAGATCACCCAGTTACACCCAGTTTTCCCGAGCTCCCCCCAGGCTCAGAGTCTGCAGGACAGATCACCCAGTTACACACAGTTTTCCCGAGCTCCCCCCAGGCTCAGAGTCTGCAGGACAGATCACCCAGTTACACCCAGTTTTCCCGAGCTCCCCCCAGGCTCAGAGTCTGCAGGACAGATCACCCAGTTTACACACAGTTTTCCCGAGCTCCCCCCAGGCTCAGAGTCTGCAGGACAGATCACCCAGTTACACCCAGTTTTCCCGAGCTCCCCCCGGGCTCAGTCTGCAGGACAGATCACCCAGTTACACACAGTTTTCCCGAGCTCCCCCCAGGCTCAGAGTCTGCAGGACAGATCACCCAGTTACACACAGTTTTCCCGAGCTCCCCCCGGGCTCAGTCTGCAGGACAGATCACCCAGTTACACCCAGTTTTCCCGAGCTCCCCCCGGGCTCAGTCTGCAGGACAGATCACCCAGTTACACCCAGTTTTCCCGAGCTCCCCCCGGGCTCAGTCTGCAGGACAGATCACCCAGTTACACCCAGTTTTCCCGAGTTCCCCCCGGGCTCAGAGTCTGCAGGACAGATCACCCAGTTACACCCAGTTTTCCCGAGCTCCCCCCAGGCTCAGAGTCTGCAGGACAGATCACCCAGTTACACCCAGTTTTCCCGAGCTCCCCCCAGGCTCAGAGTCTGCAGGACAGATCACCCAGTTACACCCAGTTTTCCCGAGCTCCCCCCGGGCTCAGAGTCTGCAGGACAGATCACCCAGTTACACCCAGTTTTCCTGAGCTCCCCCGGGCTCAGAGTCTGCAGGACAGATCACCCAGTTACACCCAGTTTTCCCGAGCTCCCCCCGGGCTCAGTCTGCAGGACAGATCACCCAGTTACACCCAGTTTTCCCGAGCTCCCCCCGGGCTCAGTCTGCAGGACAGATCACCCAGTTACACCCAGTTTTCCCGAGCTCCCCCCGGGCTCAGTCTGAAGGACAGATCACCCAGTTACACACAGTTTTCCCGAGCTCCCCCCAGGCTCAGAGTCTGCAGGACAGATCACCCAGTTACACCCAGTTTTCCCGAGCTCCCCCCGGGCTCAGTCTGCAGGACAGATCACCCAGTTACACCCCAGTTTTCCCGAGCTCCCCCCTGGCTCAGAGTCTGCAGGACAGATCACCCAGTTACACCCAGTTTTCCCGAGCTCCCCCCGGCTCAGAGTCTGCAGGACAGATCACCCAGTTACACCCAGTTTTCCCGAGCTCCCCCCCGGCTCAGAGTCTGCAGGACAGATCACCCAGTTACACCCAGTTTTCCCGAGCTCCCCCTGGGCTCAGTCTGCAGGACAGATCACCCAGTTACACCCAGTTTTCCCGAGTTCCCCCCGGGCTCAGTCTGCAGGACAGATCACCCAGTTACACCCAGTTTTCCCGAGCTCCCCCCGGGCTCAGTCTGCAGGACAGATCACCCAGTTACACACAGTTTTCCCGAGCTCCCCCGGGCTCAGTCTGCAGGACAGATCACCCAGTTACACCCAGTTTTCCCGAGCTCCCCCCGGGCTCAGTCTGCAGGACAGATCACACAGTTACACCCAGTTTTCCCGAGCTCCCCCCGGGCTCAGTCTGCAGGACAGATCACCCAGTTACACCCAGTTTTCCCGAGCTCCCCCCGGGCTCAGTCTGCAGGACAGATCACCCAGTTACACCCAGTTTTCCCGAGCTCCCCCCGGGCTCAGTCTGCAGGACAGATCACCCAGTTACACCCAGTTTTCCCGAGCTCCCCCGGGCTCAGTCTGCAGGACAGATCACCCAGTTACACCCAGATTTCCCGAGCTCCCCCTGGGCTCAGTCTGCAGGACAGATCACCCAGTTACACCCAGTTTTCCCGAGCTCCCCCCGGGCTCAGTCTGCAGGACAGATCACCCAGTTACACCCAGTTTTCCCGAGCTCCCCCGGGCTCAGAGTCTGCAGGACAGATCACCCAGTTACACCCAGTTTTCCCGAGCTCCCCCCGGGCTCAGAGTCTGCAGGATAGATCACCCAGTTACACCCAGTTTTCCCGAGCTCCCCCCGGGCTCAGAGTCTGCAGGACAGATCACCCAGTTACACCCAGTTTTCCCGAGCTCCCCCCGGGCTCAGTCTGCAGGACAGATCACCCAGTTACACCCAGTTTTCCCGAGCTCCCCCCGGGCTCAGAGTCTGCAGGACAGATCACCCAGTTACACCCAGTTTTCCCGAGCTCCCCCCAGGCTCAGAGTCTGCAGGACAGATCACCCAGTTACACACAGTTTTCCCGAGCTCCCCCCGGGCTCAGTCTGCAGGACAGATCACCCAGTTACACCCAGTTTTCCCGAGCTCCCCCCGGGCTCAGTCTGCAGGACAGATCACCCAGTTACACCCAGTTTTCCCGAGCTCCCCCCGGGCTCAGTCTGCAGGACAGATCACCCAGTTACACACAGTTTTCCCGAGCTCCCCCCGGGCTCAGAGTCTGCAGGACAGATCACCCAGTTCCACCCAGTTTTCCCGAGCTCCCCCCGGGCTCAGTCTGCAGGACAGATCACCCAGTTACACACAGTTTTCCCGAGCTCCCCCCGGGCTCAGAGTGTGCAGGACAGATCACCCAGTTACACCCAGTTTTCCCGAGCTCCCCCCGGGCTCAGTCTGCAGGACAGATCACCCAGTTACACCCAGTTTTCCCGAGCTCCCCCCGGGCTCAGTCTGCAGGACAGATCACCCAGTTACACCCAGTTTTCCCGAGCTCCCCCCGGGCTCAGAGTCTGCAGGACAGATCACCCAGTTACAAACAGTTTTCCCGAGCTCCCCCCGGGCTCAGTCTGCAGGACAGATCACCCAGTTCCACCCAGTTTTCCCGAGCTCCCCCCGGGC
This sequence comes from Hemitrygon akajei, assembly GCF_048418815.1. Classification (NCBI taxonomy): domain Eukaryota; kingdom Metazoa; phylum Chordata; class Chondrichthyes; order Myliobatiformes; family Dasyatidae; genus Hemitrygon; species Hemitrygon akajei. The sequence goes on from NC_133126.1 coordinate 91,265,911, forward strand.
TCAGTCTGCAGGACAGATCACCCAGTTACACCCAGTTTTCCCGAGCTCCCCCCGGGCTCAGTCTGCAGGACAGATCACCCAGTTACACACAGTTTTCCCGAGCTCCCCCCGGGCTCAGAGTGTGCAGGACAGATCACCCAGTTACACCCAGTTTTCCCGAGCTCCCCCCGGGCTCAGTCTGCAGGACAGATCACCCAGTTACACCCAGTTTTCCCGAGCTCCCCCCGGGCTCAGTCTGCAGGACAGATCACCCAGTTACACCCAGTTTTCCCGAGCTCCCCCCGGGCTCAGAGTCTGCAGGACAGATCACCCAGTTACAAACAGTTTTCCCGAGCTCCCCCCGGGCTCAGTCTGCAGGACAGATCACCCAGTTACACACAGTTTTCCCGAGCTCCCCCCGGGCTCAGAGTCTGCAGGACAGATCACCCAGTTCCACCCAGTTTTCCCGAGCTCCCCCCGGGCTCAGTCTGCAGGACAGATCACCCAGTTACACCCAGTTTTCCCGAGCTCCCCCCGGGCTCAGAGTGTGCAGGACAGATCACCCAGTTACACCCAGTTTTCCCGAGCTCCCCCCGGGCTCAGTCTGCAGGACAGATCACCCAGTTACACCCAGTTTTCCCGAGCTCCCCCCGGGCTCAGTCTGCAGGACAGATCACCCAGTTACACCCAGTTTTCCCGAGCTCCACCCGGACTCAGTCTGCAGGACAGATCACCCAGTTACACCCAGTTTTCCCGAACTCCCCCTGGGCTCAGTCTGCAGGACAGATCACCCAGTTACACCCAGTTTTCCCGAACTCCCCCCGGGCTCAGTCTGCAGGACAGATCACCCAGTTACACCCAGTTTTCCTGAGCTCCCCCCGGGCTCAGAGTCTGCAGCACAGATCACCCAGTTACACCCAGTATTCCCGAGCTCCCCCTGGGCTCAGTCTGCAGGACAGATCACCCAGTTACACCCAGTTTTCCCGAGCTCCCCCCCGGGCTCAGAGTCTGCAGGACAGATCACCCAGTTACACACAGTTTTCCCGAGCTCCCCCGGGCTCAGTCTGCAGGACAGATCACCCAGTTACACCCAGTTTTCCCGAGCTCCCCCCAGGCTCAGAGTCTGCAGGACAGATCACCCAGTTACACACAGTTTTCCCGAGCTCCCCCCAGGCTCAGAGTCTGCAGGACAGATCACCCAGTTACACCCAGTTTTCCCGAGCTCCCCCCGGGCTCAGAGTCTGCAGGACAGATCACCCAGTTACACCCAGTTTTCCCGAGCTCCCCCCTGGCTCAGAGTCTGCAGGACAGATCACCCAGTTACACCCAGTTTTCCCGAGCTCCCCCTTGGCTCAGTCTGCAGGACAGATCACCCAGTTACACCCAGTTTTCCCGAGCTCCCCCCGGGCTCAGTCTGCAGGACAGATCACCCAGTTACACCCAGTTTTCCCGAGCTCCCCCCGGGCTCAGTCTGCAGGACAGATCACCCAGTTACACACAGTTTTCCCGAGCTCCCCCCGGGCTCAGTCTGCAGGACAGATCACCCAGTTACACACAGTTTTCCCGAGCTCCCCCCGGGCTCAGTCTGCAGGACAGATCACCCAGTTACACCCAGTTTTCCCGAGCTCCCCCCGGGCTCAGTCTGCAGGACAGATCACCCAGTTACACCCAGTTTTCCCGAGCTCCCCCCGGGCTCAGTCTGCAGGACAGATCACCCAGTTACACCCAGTTTTCCCGAGCTCCCCCCGGGCTCAGTCTGCAGGACAGATCACCCAGTTACACCCAGATATCCCGAGCTCCCCCTGGGCTCAGTCTGCAGGACAGATCACCCAGTTACACCCAGTTTTCCCGAGCTCCCCCCGGGCTCAGTCTGCAGGACAGATCACCCAGTTACACCCAGTTTTCCCGAGCTCCCCCCGGGCTCAGAGTCTGCAGGACAGATCACCCAGTTACACCCAGTTTTCCCGAGCTCCCCCCCGGGCTCAGTGTCTGCAGGACAGATCACCCAGTTACACCCAGTTTTCCCGAGCTCCCCCCGGGCTCAGAGTCTGCAGGACAGATCACCCAGTTACACCCAGTTTTCCCGAGCTCCCCCCGGGCTCAGTCTGCAGGACAGATCACCCAGTTACACCCAGTTTTCCCGAGCTCCCCCCGGGCTCAGAGTCTGCAGGACAGATCACCCAGTTACACCCAGTTTTCCCGAGCTCCCCCCAGGCTCAGAGTCTGCAGGACAGATCACCCAGTTACACCCAGTTTTCCCGAGCTCCCCCCGGGCTCAGTCTGCAGGACAGATCACCCAGTTACACCCAGTTTTCCCGAGCTCCCCCCGGGCTCAGAGTCTGCAGGACAGATCACCCAGTTACACCCAGTTTTCCCGAGCTCCCCCCGGGCTCAGTCTGCAGGACAGATCACCCAGTTACACCCAGTTTTCCCGAGCTCCCCCCGGGCTCAGTCTGCAGGACAGATCACCCAGTTACACCCAGTTTTCCCGAGCTCCCCCCGGGCTCAGTCTGCAGGACAGATCACCCAGTTACACCCAGTTTTCCCGAGCTCCACCCGGACTCAGTCTGCAGGACAGATCACCCAGTTACACCCAGTTTTCCCGAACTCCCCCTGGGCTCAGTCTGCAGGACAGATCACCCAGTTACACCCAGTTTTCCCGAGCTCCCCCCCGGGCTCAGAGTCTGCAGGACAGATCACCCAGTTACACCCAGTTTTCCCGAGCTCCCCCCGGGCTCAGTCTGCAGGACAGATCACCCAGTTACACACAGTTTTCCCGAACTCCCCCCGGGCTCAGTCTGCAGGACAGATCACCCAGTTACACCCAGTTTTCCTGAGCTCCCCCTGGGCTCAGTCTGCAGGACAGATCACCCAGTTACACCCAGTTTTCCCGAGCTCCCCCCGGGCTCAGAGTCTGCAGCACAGATCACCCAGTTACACCCAGTTTTCCCGAGCTCCCCCTGGGCTCAGTCTGCAGGACAGATCACCCAGTTACACCCAGTTTTCCCGAGCTCACCCCGGGCTCAGAGTCTGCAGGACAGATCACCCAGTTACACACAGTTTTCCCGAGCTCCCCCCGGGCTCAGTCTGCAGGACAGATCACACAGTTACACCCAGTTTTCCCGAGCTCCCCCCCAGGCTCAGAGTCTGCAGGACAGATCACCCAGTTACACACAGTTTTCCCGAGCTCCCCCCAGGCTCAGAGTCTGCAGGACAGATCACCCAGTTACACCCAGTTTTCCCGAGCTCCCCCCGGGCTCAGAGTCTGCAGGACAGATCATCCAGTTACACCCAGTTTTCCCGAGCTCCCCCCAGGCTCAGAGTCTGCAGGACAGATCACCCAGTTACACCCAGTTTTCCCGAGCTCCCCCCGGGCTCAGTCTGCAGGACAGATCACCCAGTTACACACAGTTTTCCCGAGCTCCCCCCGGCTCAGTCTGCAGGACAGATCACCCAGTTACACCCAGTTTTCCCGAGCTCCCCCCGGGCTCAGTCTGCAGGACAGATCACCCAGTTACACCCAGTTTTCCCGAGCTCCCCTGGGGCTCAGTCTGCAGGACAGATCACCCAGTTACACCCAGTTTTCCCGAGCTCCCCCCGGGCTCAGAGTCTGCAGGACAGATCACCCAGTTACACCCAGTTTTCCCGAGCTCCCCCCGGGCTCAGAGTCTGCAGGACAGATCACCCAGTTACACCCAGTTTTCCCGAGCTCCCCCCGGGCTCAGTCTGCAGGACAGATCACCCAGTTACACCCAGATTTCCCGAACTCCCCCCGGGCTCAGAGTCTGCAGGACAGATCACCCAGTTACACCCAGTTTTCCCGAGCTCCCCCCGGACTCAGTCTGCAGGACAGATCACCCAGTTACACCCAGTTTTCCCGAGCTCCCCCCGGGCTCAGAGTCTGCAGGACAGATCACCCAGTTACACCCAGTTTTCCCGAGCTCCCCCCGGGCTCAGAGTCTGCAGGACAGATCACCCAGTTACACCCAGTTTTCCCGAGCTCCCCCCGGGCTCAGAGTCTGCAGGACAGATCACCCAGTTACACCCAGTTTTCCCGAGCTCCCCCCGGGCTCAGTCTGCAGGACAGATCACCCAGTTACACACAGTTTTCCCGAGCTCCCCCCGGGCTCAGAGTCTGCAGGACAGATCACCCAGTTACACCCAGTTTTCCCGAGCTCCCCCCAGGCTCAGAGTCTGCAGGACAGATCACCCAGTTACACACAGTTTTCCCGAGCTCCCCCCGGGCTCAGTCTGCAGGACAGATCACCCAGTTACACCCAGTTTTCCCGAGCTCCCCCCGGGCTCAGTCTGCAGGACAGATCACCCAGTTACACCCAGTTTTCCCGAGCTCCCCCCGGGCTCAGTCTGCAGGACAGATCACCCAGTTACACACAGTTTTCCCGAGCTCCCCCCGGGCTCAGAGTCTGCAGGACAGATCACCCAGTTCCACCCAGTTTTCCCGAGCTCCCCCCGGGCTCAGTCTGCAGGACAGATCACCCAGTTACACCCAGTTTTCCCGAGCTCCCCCCGGGCTCAGAGTGTGCAGGACAGATCACCCAGTTACACCCAGTTTTCCCGAGCTCCCCCCGGGCTCAGTCTGCAGGACAGATCACCCAGTTACACCCAGTTTTCCCGAGCTCCCCCCGGGCTCAGTCTGCAGGACAGATCACCCAGTTACACCCAGTTTTCCCGAGCTCCACCCGGACTCAGTCTGCAGGACAGATCACCCAGTTACACCCAGTTTTCCCGAACTCCCCCTGGGCTCAGTCTGCAGGACAGATCACCCAGTTACACCCAGTTTTCCCGAACTCCCCCCGGGCTCAGTCTGCAGGACAGATCACCCAGTTACACCCAGTTTTCCTGAGCTCCCCCTGGGCTCAGTCTGCAGGACAGATCACCCAGTTACACCCAGTTTTCCCGAGCTCCCCCCGGGCTCAGAGTCTGCAGCACAGATCACCCAGTTACACCCAGTATTCCCGAGCTCCCCCTGGGCTCAGTCTGCAGGACAGATCACCCAGTTACACCCAGTTTTCCCGAGCTCCCCCCGGGCTCAGAGTCTGCAGGACAGATCACCCAGTTACACACAGTTTTCCCGAGCTCCCCCCGGGCTCAGTCTGCAGGACAGATCACCCAGTTACACCCAGTTTTCCCGAGCTCCCCCCAGGCTCAGAGTCTGCAGGACAGATCACCCAGTTACACACAGTTTTCCCGAGCTCCCCCCAGGCTCAGAGTCTGCAGGACAGATCACCCAGTTACACCCAGTTTTCCCGAGCTCCCCCCGGGCTCAGAGTCTGCAGGACAGATCACCCAGTTACACCCAGTTTTCCCGAGCTCCCCCCTGGCTCAGAGTCTGCAGGACAGATCACCCAGTTACACCCAGTTTTCCCGAGCTCCCCCTTGGCTCAGTCTGCAGGACAGATCACCCAGTTACACCCAGTTTTCCCGAGCTCCCCCCGGGCTCAGTCTGCAGGACAGATCACCCAGTTACACACAGTTTTCCCGAGCTCCCCCCGGGCTCAGTCTGCAGGACAGATCACCCAGTTACACCCAGTTTTCCCGAGCTCCCCCCGGGCTCAGTCTGCAGGACAGATCACCCAGTTACACCCAGTTTTCCCGAGCTCCCCTGGGGCTCAGTCTGCAGGACAGATCACCCAGTTACACCCAGTTTTCCCGAGCTCCCCCCGGGCTCAGAGTCTGCAGGACAGATCACCCAGTTACACCCAGTTTTCCCGAGCTCCCCCCGGGCTCAGAGTCTGCAGGACCGATCACCCAGTTACACCCAGTTTTCCCGAGCTCCCCCCGGGCTCAGTCTGCAGGACAGATCACCCAGTTACACCCAGATTTCCCGAACTCCCCCCGGGCTCAGAGTCTGCAGGACAGATCACCCAGTTACACCCAGTTTTCCCGAGCTCCCCCCGGACTCAGTCTGCAGGACAGATCACCCAGTTACACCCAGTTTTCCCGAGCTCCCCCCGGGCTCAGAGTCTGCAGGACAGATCACCCAGTTACACCCAGTTTTCCCGAGCTCCCCCCGGGCTCAGAGTCTGCAGGACAGATCACCCAGTTACACCCAGTTTTCCCGAGCTCCCCCCGGGCTCAGAGTCTGCAGGACAGATCACCCAGTTACACCCAGTTTTCCCGAGCTCCCCCCGGGCTCAGTCTGCAGGACAGATCACCCACAGTTTTCCCCGAGCTCCCCCCGGGCTCAGTCTGCAGGACAGATCACCCAGTTACACCCAGTTTTCCCGAGCTCCCCCCGGGCTCAGTCTGCAGACAGATCACCCAGTTACACCCAGTTTTCCCGAGCTCCCCCCGGGCTCAGTCTGCAGGACAGATCACCCAGTTACACAGTTTTCCCGAGCTCCCCCCGGGCTCAGTCTGCAGGACAGATCACCCAGTTACACACAGTTTTCCCGAGCTCCCCCCGGGCTCAGAGTCTGCAGGACAGATCACCAGTACACACAGTTTTCCCGAGCTCCCCCCGGGCTCAGAGTCTGCAGGACAGATCACCCAGTTACACCCTGTTTTCCCGAGCTCCCCCCGGGGCTCAGAGTCTGCAGGACAGATCACCCCAGTTCCACCCAGTTTTCCCGAGCTCCCCCCGGGCTCAGTCTGCAGGACAGATCACCCGTTACACACAGTTTTCCCCGAGCTCCCCCCGGGCTCAGAGTGTGCAGGACAGATTCACCCAGTTACACCCAGTTTTCCCGAGCTCCCCCCGGGCTCAGTCTGCAGGACAGATCACCCAGTTACACCAGTTTTCCCGAGCTCCCCCCGGGCTCAGTCTGCAGGACAGATCACCCAGTTACACCCAGTTTTCCCGAGCTCCACCCTGGACTCAGTCTGCAGGACAGATCACCCAGTTACACCCAGTTTTCCCGAACTCCCCCTGGGCTCAGTCTGCAGGACAGATCACCCAGTTACACCCAGTTTTCCCGAACTCCCCCCGGGCTCAGTCTGCAGGACAAGATCACCCAGTTACACCCAGTTTTCCTGAGCTCCCCCTGGGCTCAGTCTGCAGGACAGATCACCAGTTACACCCAGTTTTCCCGAGCTCCCCCCGGGCTCAGAGTCTGCAGCACAGATCACCCAGTTACACCCAGTTATTCCCGAGCTCCCCCTGGCTCAGTCTGCAGGACAGATCACCCAGTTACACCCAGTTTTCCCGAGCTCCCCCCGGGCTCAGAGTCTGCAGGACAGATCACCAGTTACACACAGTTTTTCCCGAGCTCCCCCGGGCTCAGTCTGCAGGACAGATCACCCAGTTACACCCAGTTTTCCCGAGCTCCCCCAGGCTCAGAGTCTGCAGGACAGATCACCCAGTTACACACAGTTTTTCCCGAGCTCCCCCCAGGCTCAGAGTCTGCAGGACAGATCACCCAGTTACACCCAGTTTTCCCGAGCTCCCCCCGGGCTCAGAGTCTGCAGGACAGATCACCCAGTTACACCCAGTTTTCCCGAGCTCCCCCCTGGCTCAGAGTCTGCAGGACAGATCACCCAGTTACACCCAGTTTTCCCGAGCTCCCCCTTGGCTCAGTCTGCAGGACAGATCACCCAGTTACACCCAGTTTTCCCGAGCTCCCCCCGGGCTCAGTCTGCAGGACAGATCACCCAGTTACACCCAGTTTTCCCGAGCTCCCCCCGGGCTCAGTCTGCAGGACAGATCACCCAGTTACACACTAGTTTTTCCCGAGCTCCCCCCGGGCTCAGTCTGCAGGACAGATCACCCAGTTACACCCAGTTTTCCCGAGCTCCCCCCGGGGCTCAGTCTGCAGGACAGATCACACAGTTACACCCAGTATTCCCGAGCTCCCCCCGGCTTCAGTCTGCAGGACAGATCACCCAGTTACACCCAGTTTTCCCGAGCTCCCCCCGGGCTCAGTCTGCAGGACAGATCACCCAGTTACACCCAGTTTTCCCGAGCTCCCCCCGGCTCAGTCTGCAGGACAGATCACCCAGTTACACCCAGTTTTCCCGAGCTCCCCCCGGGCTCAGTCTGCAGGACAGATCACCCAGTTACACCCAGATATCCCGAGCTCCCCCTGGGCTCAGTCCTGCAGGACAGATCACCCAGTTACACCCAGTTTTCCCGAGCTCCCCCCGGGCTCAGTCTGCAGGACAGATCACCCAGTTACACCCAGTTTTCCCGAGCTCCCCCCGGGCTCAGAGTCCTGCAGGACAGATCACCCCAGTTCACACCAGTTTTCCGAGCTCCCCCCGGGGCTCAGTGTCTGCAGGACAGATCACCCAGTTACACCCAGTTTTCCCGAGCTCCCCCCGGGCTCAGTCTGCAGGACAGATCACCCAGTTACACCCCAGTTTCCCGAGCTCCCCCCCGGGCTCTGTCTGCAGGACAGATCACCCAGTTACACCCAGTTTTCCCGAGCTCCCCCCGGGCTCAGTCTGCAGGACAGATCACCCAGTTACACCCAGTTTTCCCGAGCTCCCCCCGGGCTCAGAGTCTGCAGGACAGATCACCCAGTTACACCCCAGTTTTCCCGAGCTCCCCCCGGGGCTCAGTCTGCAGACAGATCACCCAGTTACACCAGTTTTCCCGAGCTCCCCCGGGCTCAGTCTGCAGGACAGATCACCCAGTTACACCCAGTTTTCCCGAGCTCCCCCCGGGCTCAGTCTGCAGGACAGATCACCCAGTTACACCCAGTTTTCCCGAGCTCCCCCCGGGCTCAGAGTCTGCAGGACAGATCACCCAGTTACACCCAGTTTTCCCGAGCTCCCCCGGGCTCAGAGTCTGCAGGACAGATCACCCAGTTACACCCAGTTTTCCTGAGCTCCCCCCGGGCTCAGTCTGCTGGACAGATCACCCAGTTACACCCAGTTTTCCCGAGCTCCCCCCGGGCTCAGTCTGCAGGACTGATCACCCAGTTACTCCCAGTTTTCCCGAGCTCCCCCGGGCTCAGAGTCTGCAGGACAGATCACCCAGTTACACCCAGTTTTTCCCGAGCTCCCCCCGGGCTCAGAGTCTGCAGGACAGATCACCCAGTTACACCCAGTTTTCCCGAGCTCCCCCCGGGCTCAGTCTGCAGGACAGATCACCCAGTTACTCCCAGTTTTCCCGAGCTCCCCCCCGGGCTCAGAGTCTGCAGGACAGATCCACCCAGTTACACCCAGTTTTCCCGAGCTCCCCCCGGGCTCAGTCTGCAGGACAGATCACCCAGTTACATCCAGTTTTCCCGAGATCCCCCCCGGGCTCAGTCTGCAGGACAGATCACCCAGTTACACCCAGTTTTCCCGAGCTCCCCCCAGGCTCAGAGTCTGCAGGACAAATCACCCAGTTACACCCAGTTTTCCCGAGCTCCCCCCCCGGGCTCAGTCTGAAGGACAGATCACCAAGTTACACCAGTTTTCCCGAGCTCCCCCCGGGCTCAGAGTCCTGCAGGACAAATTCACCCAGTTACACCAGTTTTCCAGAGCTCCCCCGGGCTCAGTCTGCAGGACAGATCAACCAGTTACACCCAGTTTTCCCGAGCTCCCCCCAGGCTCATTGTCTGCAGGACAGATCACCCAGTTACACCCAGTTTTCCCTGAGCTCCCCCCGGGCTCAGTCTGCAGGACAGATCACCCAGTTACACCCAGTTTTACCCGAGCTCCCCCACGGGCTCAGAGTCTGCAGGACAGATCACACAGTTACACCCAGTTTTCCCGAGCTCCCCCCAGGGCTCAGAGTCTGCAGGACAGATCACCCAGTTACACCCATTTTCCCGAGCTCCACCCGGGCTCAGTCTGCAGGACAGATCACCCAGTTACACACAGTTTTCCCGAGCTCCCCCCGGCTCAGTCTGCAGGACAGATCACCCAGTTACACCCAGTTTTTCCCGAGCTCCCCCAGGCTCAGAGTCTGCAGGACAGATCACCAGTTACACCAGTTTTCCCGAGCTCCCCCCGGGCTCAGTCTGCAGGACAGATCACCCAGTTACACACAGTTTTCCCGAGCTCACCCCCCGGGCTCAGTCTGCAGGACCGAATTACCAGTTACACCCAGTTTCCCGAGCTCCCCCCGGGGCTCAGTCTGCAGGACAGATCACCCAGTTACACCAGTTTTTCCCGAGCTCCCCCCGGGCTCAGTCTGCAGGACAGATCACCAGTTACACCCAGTTTTCCCGAGCTCCCCCCGGGCTCAGAGTCTGCAGGACAGATCACCCAGTTACACCCAGTTTTCCTGAGCTCCCCCCGGGCTCAGTCTGCAGGACAGATCACCCAGTTACACCAGTTTTCACGAGCTGCTCCCGGGCTCAGATGCAGGACAGATCACCCAGTTACTCCAAGTTTTCCCGAGCTCCCCCGGGCCTCAGAGTCTGCAGGACAGATCACCCAGTTACACCCAGTTTCCCCGAGCTCCCCCCGGGCTCAGAGTCTGCAGGACAGATCACCCAGTTACACACAGTTTTCCCGAGCTCCCCCCGGGCTCAGTCTGCAGGACAGATCACCCAGTTACACCCAGTTTTCCCGAGCTCCCCCCCGGCTCAGAGTCTGCAGGACAGATCACCCAGTTACACCCAGTTTTCCCGAGCTCCCCCCCGGGCTCAGTCCTGCAGGACAGATCACTCCAGTTTACTCCCAGTTTTCCCGAGCTCCCCCCGGGCTCAGAGTCTGCAGGACAGATCACCCAGTTACACCCAGTTTTCCGAGCTCCCCCCGGGCTCAGTCTGCAGGACAGATCACCCAGTTACATCCAGTTTTCCCGAGCTCCCCCCGGGCTCAGTCTGCAGGACAGATCACCCAGTTACACCCAGTTTTCCCGAGCTCCCCCCAGGCTCAGAGTCTGCAGGACAAATCACCCAGTTACCACCCAGTTTTCCCCGAGCTCCCCCCGGGCTCAGGTCTGCAGGACAGATCACCCAGTTACACCCAGTTTTCCCGAGCTCCCCCCGGGCTCAGAGGTCTGCAGGACAAATCACCCAGTTACACCCAGTTTTCCCGAGCTCCCCCCCGGGCTCAGTCTGCAGGACAGATCACCCAGTTACACCCCAGTTTTCCCGAGCTCCCCCCCAGGCTCATAGTCTGCAGGACAGATCACCAGTTACACCCAGTTTTCCCGAGCTCCCCCCGGGCTCAGTCTGCAGGACAGATCACCCAGTTACACCCAGTTTTCCCGAGCTCCCCCCGGGCTCAGAGTCTGCAGGACAGATCACCCAGTTACACCCAGGTTTCCCGAGCTCCCCCCGGGCTCAGAGTCTGCAGGACAGATCACCCAGTTACACCCAGTTTTCCCGAGCTCCACCCGGGCTCAGTCTGCAGGACAGATCACCCAGTACACACAGTTTTCCCGAGCTCCCCCCCCGGGCTCAGTCTGCAGGACAGATCACCCAGTTACACCCAGTTTTCCCGAGCTCCCCCCCAGGCTCAGAGTCTGCAGGACAGATCACCCAGTTACACCCAGTTTTCCCGAGCTCCCCCCCGGGCTCAGTCTGCAGGACAGATCACCCAGTTACACACAGTTTTTCCCGAGCTCCCCCCCGGGCTCAGTCTGCAGGACCGATCACCCAGTTACACCCAGTTTTCCCGAGCACCCCCCGGGCTCAGTCTGCAGGACAGATCACCCAGTTACACCCAGTTTTCCCGAGCTCCCCCCGGGGCTCAGTCTGCAGGACAGATCACCCCAGTTACACCCAGTTTTCCCGAGCTCCCCCCGGGCTCAGTCTGCAGGACAGATCACCCAGTTACACCCAGTTTTCCCGAGCTCCCCCCGGGCTCAGTCTGCAGGACAGATCACCCAGTTACACAGCAGTTTTCCCCTGAGCTCCCCCCGGGCTCAGTCTGCAGGAAAGAACGACCCAGTTACACCCGAGTTTTCCCGAGCCCCCCCGGCCGGGCTCAGTCTGCAGGACAGATCACCCAGTTACACCCAGTTTTCCCGAGCTCCCCCCGGGCTCAGTCTGCAGGACAGATCACCCAGTTACACCCAGTCGCGAAGTTTTACCCCCGTTCGCTAACCCCCGGGCTCAGTCTGCAGGACAGATCACCTTGTTACACCCAGTTTTCCCGAGCTCCCCCCGGGCTCATCCTGCAGGACAGATCACCCAGTTACACCCAGTTTTCCCCGAGCTCCCCCCGGGCTCAGTCTGCAGGACAGATCACCCAGTTACACCCAGTTTTCCCCGAGCTCCCCCCCGGGCTCAGTCTGCAGGACAGATCACCCAGTTCCACCCAGTTTTCCCGAGCTCCCCCCTGGGTCTCAGATCTTCAACATTATATCCCCTAGCTCAAACCCGGCTCAGTCTGCAGACAACAGCCAGTACCCCAGTTCTTCCCGCCCCCGGCACGAAGATCACCCCAGTTACACCCAGTTTTCCCGAGCATCCCCCCCGGCTCAAGTCTGCAGGACAGAACAAAAACAACAAACAAAGCAGACAAACACCAAGTACACCCAGTTCCCGAGCTCCCCCCGGCTCAGTCTGCAGGACAGATCACCCCAGTTACAACCCAGTTTTCCCGAGCTCCCCCCGGGCTCAGTCTGCAGGACAGATCACCCAGTTACACCCAGTTTTCCCGAGGCTCCCCCTGGGCTCAGTCTGCAGGACAGATCACCCAGTTACACCCAGTTTTCCCGAGCTCCCCCCTGGGCTCAGTCTGCAGGACAGATCACCCAGTTACACCCAGTTTTCCGAGCTCCCCCCGGGCTCAGAGTCTGCAGGACAGATCACCCAGTTACACCCCAGTTTTCCGAGCTCCCCCCCGGGCTCAGTCTGCAGGACAGATCACCCAGTTACACCCAGTTATCCCGAGCTCCCCCCGGGCTCAGTCTGCAGGACAGATCACCCAGTTACACCCAGTTTTCCTCGAGCTCCCCCCCGGGCTCAGTCTGCAGGACAGATCACCCAGTTACACCCAGTTTTCCCGAGCTCCCCCCGGGCTCAGTCTGCAGGACAGATCACCCAGTTACACCCAGTTATCCCGAGCTCCCCCGGGCTCAGTCTGCAGGACAGATCACCCAGTTACACCCAGTTTCCCGAGCTCCCCCCGGGCTCAGTCTGCAGGACAGATCACCCAGTTACACCCAGTTTTCCCGAGCTCCCCCCGGGCTCAGTCTGCAGGACAGATCACCCAGTTACACCCAGTTTTCCCGAGCTCCCCCCGGGCTCAGTCTGCAGGACAGATCACCCAGTTACACCCAGTTTTCCCGAGCTCCCCCCGGGCTCAGTCTGCAGGACAGATCACCCAGTTTACACCCAGTTTTCCCGAGCTCCCCCCGGGCTCAGGTCTGCAGGACAGATCACCCAGTTACACCCAGTTTTCCCGAGCTCCCCCCGGCTCAGTCTGCAGGACAGATCACCCAGTTACACCCAGTTTTCCCGAGCTCCCCCCGGCTCAGAGTCTGCAGGACAGATCACCCAGTTACACCAGTTTTCCCGAGCTCCCCCCGGGCTCAAGTCTGCAGGACAGATCACCCAGTTACACCCAGTTTTCCCGAGCTCCCCGGCCGTCTCGAGTCCTGCAGGACAGATCACCCAGTTACACCAGTTTTCCCGCGCTCCCCCGGGCTCAGAGTCTGCAGGACAGATCACCAGTTACACCCAGTTTTCCCGAGCTCCCCCCCGGGCTCAGTCTGCAGGACAGATCACCCAGTTACACCCAGTTTTCCCGAGCTCCCCCCCGGGCTCAGAGTCTGCAGGACAGATCAACCCAGTTACACCCAGTTTTCCCGAGCTCCCCCCGTGCTCAGTCTGCAGGACAGATCACCCAGTTACACCCAGTTTTCCCGAGCTCCCCCCGGGCTCAGAGTCTGCAGGACAGATCACCCAGTTACACCCAGTTTTCCCGAGCTCCCCCCGGGCTCAGAGTCTGCAGGACAGATCACCCAGTTACACCCAGTTTTCCCGAGCTCCCCCCAGGCTCAGAGTCTGCAGGACAGATCACCCAGTTACACCCAGTTTTCCCGAGCTCCCCCCGGGCTCAGAGTCTGCAGGACAGATCACCCAGTTACACCCAGTTTTCCCGAGCTCCCCCCGGGCTCAGAGTCTGCAGGACAGATCACACCGTTACACCCAGTTTTCCCGAGCTCCCCCCGGGCTCAGAGTCTGCAGGACAGATCACCCAGTTACACCCAGTTTTCCCGAGCTCCCCCCGGGCTCAGTCTGCAGGACAGATCACCCAGTTACACCCAGTTTTCCCGAGCTCCCCCCGGGCTCAGTCTGCAGGACAGATCACCCAGTTACACCCAGTTTTCCCGAGCTCCCCCCGGGCTCAGTCTGCAGGACAGATCACCCAGTTACACCCAGTTTTCCCGAGCTCCCCCCAGGCTCAGAGTCTGCAGGACAGATCACCCAGTTACACCCAGTTTTCCCGAGCTCCCCCTGGGCTCAGAGTCTGCAGTACAGATCACCCAGTTACACCCAGTTTTCCCGAGCTCCCCCCGGGCTCAGTCTGCAGGACAGATCACCCAGTTACACCCAGTTTTCCCGAGCTCCCCCCGGGCTCAGTTTGCAGGACAGATCACCCAGTTACACCCAGTTTTCCCGAGCTCCCCCCGGGCTCAGTCTGCAGGACAGATCACCCAGTTACACCCAGTTTTCCCGAGCTCCCCCCGGGCTCAGTCTGCAGGACAGATCACCCAGTTACACCCAGTTTTCCCGAGCTCCCCCCGGGCTCAGTCTGCAGGACAGATCACCCAGTTACACCCAGTTTTCCCTAGCTCCCCCCGGGCTCAGAGTCTGCAGGACAGATCACCCAGTTACACCCAGTTTTCCCGAGCTCCCCCCGGGCTCAGTCTGCAGGACAGATCACCCAGTTACACCCAGTTTTCCCGAGCTCCCCCCGGGCTCAGTCTGCAGGACAGATCACCCAGTTACACCCAGTTTTCCCGAGCTCCCCCCGGGCTCAGTCTGCAGGACAGATCACCCAGTTACACCCAGTTTTCCCGAGCTCCCCCCGGGCTCAGAGTCTGCAGGACAGATCACCCAGTTACACCCAGTTTTCCCGAGCTCCCCCCGGGCTCAGTCTGCAGGACAGATCACCCAGTTACACCCAGTTTTCCCGAGCTCCCCCCAGGCTCAGTCTGCAGGACAGATCACCCAGTTACACCCAGTTTTCCCGAGCTCCCCCCGGGCTCAGAGTCTGCAGGACAGATCACCCAGTTACACCCAGTTTTCCCGAGCTCCCCCCGGGCTCAGTCTGCAGGACAGATCACCCAGTTACACACAGTTTTCCCGAGCTCCCCCTGGGCTCAGTCTGCAGGACAGATCACCCAGTTACACCCAGTTTTCCCGCGCTCCCCCCGGGCTCAGAGTCTGCAGGACAGATCACCCAGTTACACCCAGTTTTCCCGAGCTCCCCCCGGGCTCAGTCTGCAGGACAGATCACCCAATTACACCCAGTTTTCCCGAGCTCCCCCCGGGCTCAGAGTCTGCAGGACAGATCACCCAGTTACACCCAGTTTTCCCGAGCTCCCCCCGGGCTCAGTCTGCAGGACAGATCACCCAGTTACACCCAGTTTTCCCGAGCTCCCCCCGGGCTCAGAGTCTGCAGGACAGATCACCCAGTTACACCCAGTTTTCCCGAGCTCCCCCCGGGCTCAGAGTCTGCAGGACAGATCACCCAGTTACACCCAGTTTTCCCGAGCTCCCCCCAGGCTCAGAGTCTGCAGGACAGATCACCCAGTTACACCCAGTTTTCCCGAGCTCCCCCCGGGCTCAGAGTCTGCAGGACAGATCACCCAGTTACACCCAGTTTTCCCGAGCTCCCCCCGGGCTCAGAGTCTGCAGGACAGATCACACCGTTACACCCAGTTTTCCCGAGCTCCCCCCGGGCTCAGAGTCTGCAGGACAGATCACCCAGTTACACCCAGTTTTCCCGAGCTCCCCCCGGGCTCAGTCTGCAGGACAGATCACCCAGTTACACCCAGTTTTCCCGAGCTCCCCCCGGGCTCAGTCTGCAGGACAGATCACCCAGTTACACCCAGTTTTCCCGAGCTCCCCCCGGGCTCAGTCTGCAGGACAGATCACCCAGTTACACCCAGTTTTCCCGAGCTCCCCCCAGGCTCAGAGTCTGCAGGACAGATCACCCAGTTACACACAGTTTTCCCGAGCTCCCCCCGGGCTCAGAGTCTGCAGGACAGATCACCCAGTTTTACGCAACACGGACAGGGAGGCCATTGTGTGCTTTGTCAGTGAGGTGTATTCTACTCTCCCTGACCCAAGGTAGGTACAGAATGTCCACACACTCCTCCCTGCATGCCTGGAATGAACACCCTTGCATATATAGAACATACACATGAGTGTATGCGCACATACACACCTGCACTCACACACACAATACATACACACACATGTACATATATATGCACACATGCCCCTACACAGGCACACAAACACACATTCACTTACATACTGCGCACACCGATACGCATTGATACACATACAGTATACACATTTGCAAACATAATGACACAGATATATACACATACAAATGAACAAACACAAACACACGGATATATATATACACACATATGACTTGCACATATTCACACACACGCATGCATACTCTCACACATACACAGACACTAAAACACACTCGTGCAGTTGTGTGCACAGTGACAAAGGTATGAACACACACCCCTGTAGAATTTCTCTGGGAATTTTGGATGACTCCAGAAATTCCAGTAATGAGAGCATTCATTGGTCCCCAGCGTGGTCAGGATACGGACTCAACCAAGGATGTCCCTCATTATCAGAACCGTGTGACCTGGCACTGGCCAGAAAGTGCATTCAGGGCAGTCAGTGGCCGCAGCCGGATTGTTACAGAGGATGAGGTGCCAAGGGTTCAAACAGATCTTCGGGAGACAGTTTCCTCTGTGAGACGACACAGCTCCAAAGGCAGTCCTGAGTGACCGGTGGATACTTGGGCTGTTGCCAGCTTCACTTTGGCCGGAGGAAGCTGCAGAGCATGACGTTAACCTGCGATACCCGCCGTCTGAGACCATTGCCACTCCCAGGAGTGCAGCTGTGTATCTGAGCTCCACACTCTGGCAGCTTCCCTCCTCACCCCTGCGTACCCCGTGCCAGGTCCCTGGCTGGTTCCTCTGCTCCTCTTTTACCTCAGTTTCAGACTGTTTCTCTTACTCATGCAGCTTCAGCTCAAACCAACCTTGAGACACACAACCCAACCAATTCTTGGTCTGAAAACTGCCCTCTCCTCAAACAAAGACCAGTACTTTAAGCAGGACCTCAAGATATCCTAGGCCACTCAGGGACTTCACAAACATCCCCATCACACCAACAGTTCCCAATTTGGGAAAGCCTTGTAGCCCACACTACTGACCAGGAAGGACCCCACAGTGGAATCTCCCCAATTGCTCTTGGTTGTTCTCCTGACAGAAGCCAATTAACCACAAGCAAAGACTCCTAGCAGAGCAATACAAATTTGGGGAAATGCCTGAAAAATGCTGACCTTTCAAATGTTCCTCACCCAAGCTACATTGAAATAAACATGCAGTCTAACACTGGGAGCAGCTATGTAAAGAGCAAAACAAAGGCAAGAGTAAATATTGGACTGCTGGAAAATTACACTGGAAAGGTATTAATAGAGGACAAGGAAATGGCACGCTTCACTGTGGAAGACTTTGGCAATATGCTGGAAGTTCGAGAGAGTCAGGGGACAAGAGTGTAGTTGCTATTACTAGGGAGAGGGTGCTTGAGAAACTGAAAGGTCTAAAGGTAGCTAAGTCACCTGGACCAGATGGACTATAGCCCAGGGTTCTGAAGGAGGTAGCTGAAGAGATTGTGGAGGCATTAGTAATCATCTTTCATGAATCAATAGATTATGACACGGCTCTGGAGGACATGAAAATTGCAAATGTCACTCCACTCTTCAAGAAGGGAGGGAGGCAGAAGGAAGGAAACTATAGGCTATTTAGCTTATAGTGTTTGGGAAGATATTGGAGTCGATTGTTAAGGATGTGGTTTTGGAATACTTAGAGGCACATGATAAAATTGGCCAAAGTTAGCATGTTTTCTTTAAGAGAAAATCTTGCCTGGCAAATCTGTTGGAATTCTTTGAGGAGGATAGACAACAGAGAATCAGTGGATGTTGTGTACTTAGAAGGCCTCAGGCAAGCTGCTGCACATGAGTCTGCCTAACAAGTTAAGAGCCTATGGTATTACAGGGAAGATATTAGCATGGATAGAGCATTGGCTGGATGGCAGGAGGCAAAGAGTGAGAATAAATGGAGCCTTTTCTGACTGGCTGCTGGTGACTAGTGGTGTTCCACAGGGGATTCTTTTTACAATGTATACCAATGATTTGGATGATGGAATTGGTGGCTTTGTGGCCAAGTTTGCAGATGATGTGGAGGGGCAGGTCGTGTTGAGGAAGCAGGGAGGTTGAAGAAGGACTTTGACATACTAGGAGCATTGTGAGCAAGTTTCACCCCTTACTTTAGAAAGGATATGCTGACATTGGAGAGGGTTCAGAGAAGGTTCATGAGAATGATTCCAGGAATGAAAGGCTTTATCATATGAGGAGGCATTGATGGTTCTGGCCTTTACTCACTGAAATTTAGAAAAATGAAGGGGGGAATCTCATTGAAACTTATTGAATGTTGAAAGGCCTCAATAGAGTGGATTTGGAGAGGATGTTTCCTCTGGTGGGGGAGTTTAGGACCAGAGGGCACAACCTCAAAATAGAGGGGCATCTACTTAGAATGGAAATGAGGAGGTATTTCTTTAGCCAGATGGTGTAGAATCTGTGGAATTTGTTGCCACAGGCTGCGGTGTGGGCCAGGTTATTGGATGTACTGCAGGTGGAGCATGGTGGGTTCTTGATTAGTCAGGGTGTGGAAAGTTACAGGGAGAAGGCAGGAGATTAGAGCTGAGAGGGAAATGGATTAGCCATGAGGAAATGACAGAGCAGACTCGATGGGCCAAACGGCCTAATGCTGCTCCTGTGTATTATGGCCTTATGGAAATCTGAAATAAAAGCCGAAAAAGGTGGAAATGAAGTGCAAGTCGGGTAGCACCTGCAGGGAGAGAATCAATGTGTCAAGTCAATGACCTCTGACCAGCACGGAGAATTCGCAGCATTTTCTATTTTTATTGCAAATAGGCTGCTAACAATCCAAAGCTGAAGTGAATGGGACTCTGTGGGGAAATGAAACCCACTCAGAAGGGAACAGGAGAAATAACCCAGGAGATCCAGAGAACACCAGCCTGAAGCTTCATTCCTGTCAGTCTAACGAGTCTTTTAAATATTACTGCTGGATTGAGACACAGATTCATGCTGCTGGTGAGTATGAGTACCATTGTGTGAATATCCTGAAGTGTGCTTACGTCCTGCTGCTGAAGATTAAGATGTGTGACCTGTTTTCTGGGTCGGGAAATATTTAATTTGCTGCTGACGAGGGTTGAGGCACAGTTTTGTAAGTAATTTTGTGCAGCGTGATTGTCGATGGCGAGGCCAGCACATCCTGCCCGGTGCCGTCAGGGGCTGCCACTGTCACCTCACCCCTAGAGGTCAGCTCTGCGGTCTGGGTTAGGAGGATGGTGTCAGCAGAGTTGCCGCTTCACAGCTCCAGAGGCCCGAGCTTAATCGTGACCGCGGGTTTGTCTTGTGTGGAGTTTGCACGTTCGCCCTCTCCTTGCGAAGGTTTGTTCGGTTGTTCCAGTTTCCTCCCACAACCAGAGAACTGAGAACATTACAGCAGCAGCAATGTTGCATGGAACTAATTAATTAATTACTTAACTAAGCTAATTCCTTCTGGCTATACAATGACCATATCCCTCCATTCTCTACGCATTCATATGCCCTTCTAAAGCTTCTGAAATACCTCTATTGTATTTGCCTCCACCACCACCCCTGGCAGCACATTCCAGGGACTCACTGCCTTTTGTGTAAAAGAAACTGATTTCAGGCACTCACCACCCTTTGTGTAAAAAAAAACTGTCCTGCACGCCATTCTGAATCTATCCCCCACCTTAAATGCATGTCCTCTAGTATTAGACGTTTCAACCCCGGGGAAAAAGAAGCCTGTCTGTTTATCTCTCTATCCATGCTTCCCATCATTGTATAGATTTCTATCAGGTATCCCCTTAGCCTTTACCACTCAAGAGAAATTCAAGTTTCTTCATTCACTCCTTATAGGACATGCCCTCTAATCCAAGCAATGTCTTCTGCACCCTTCTCCAAAGCCTCCATATCCTTTCTCTAACGCGGTGACCAGAACTGAATGAGCTTTATAAGCTGCAACACAACTTCCTGACTCTTGAATTCAAAGCCTTAACAAATAAAGGCAAGCACACCACATGCCTTCTTTACCAGACAATCATCTGAGCAGCCACATTGAGCATCTTCCAAAATCCCTCTGTACATCAACTCTGTGAAGGGTCCTGCCATCAACAGTGTTCTGTCCCTTTACACGTGATCTCCTAAAATGCAATAACTCACACTAATTGTGGTTGAAACCCTACCTGGCATTTCTCCGACCTTATCTGCAACTGATCTATTATACGTAATGTGGCTTGGTAGGTTAACTATTCAGAGTGTGCAAGTGAGAGTTAGAATCTAGGAGAGTTGGTGGAAATGCTGGAGAGAGTAAGTTATAGCTCTGATGCTATTGCACTAAGAGCTGGCATCAGCTCAATGGACCAAACGGCCTCCTTCTACTTCATAAGAAAAGAAATTTTAAATAATTTTAAAATGTGTTGAGGAAAGGAAAATTTTAAAAATGCATATGGTAAAAACCTGAAATAAAAAAACAGATAATGCTGGAAAGAGTGTGGTGGGGTGGAGATACGTCTCTACAAAAGAAGGTGTAAGGGACTCCTCCCTCGACTAGCCTGCAGTCACCTTTGAGCAAGGTGTAGCAATTGCTTAACCCCCCACACACGATAAAGGTCATGTGAAGCCCTGGGAGCAGGTGGTAGATGGTCACAAAAGCAGCTGGTGCATGTCATGTCCTAGTTATATAACCACAGACACCATGCAGACAATCTTGGAAGAGTATTGATCATAGATAATACCTTGTAAACACTCTGCCCAGAAGGCGGCAATGGCAAACCACTCTGTAGAAACATTTGCCAAGAACAATCATGGTCATGGACAGACCATGATCGCCCACATCAAACGACACAGCACATAACAAACTACCGGGAACACCCAGCAGACCAGTTGTATCCATGCAGAGAGAAGAATGGTTAACATTTCAAGGACAAGATCCTACAAGAACATGTGTTGACATCTGGAGGCAAGTGGTCCTGGTAAAATTCAAATGGAGAAACCAGAGATACGTTTGCAGTTCCACTGGTGAGAATAGAATACATTTGTGTCCCTGCTGGTGTGATGGAGGGTATATTTATGTCGCTGTTGTTAAGGTTCACTCAATGGTTAATCACTGCCTATCAAGTTGGAATATGTTTGGTAGCTGATTTGGTATTGAAGCTTTTCAAAAATATCCTCCTGAATATCAATTTCTTTGTTTTCTCTATGGTTTCTAAATTCCCCTAGCAATAAAATAGGTTTATTAAAACCCAAAAATTTATGGCGCTGCAGTGCAATCTACAAAAACACCAGAAATATGCTCAACAA
Organism: Hemitrygon akajei; assembly: GCF_048418815.1. NCBI lineage: Eukaryota > Metazoa > Chordata > Chondrichthyes > Myliobatiformes > Dasyatidae > Hemitrygon > Hemitrygon akajei. The sequence goes on from NC_133126.1 coordinate 91,287,424, forward strand.
ATATGGGACTTGCCGTTGGCCAAATCAGCTTAGCTAAACATTACATTAAATAAAGTGTGACAGAGACCGAGATCATCACTGCACTTACACTGAGTGAGAAAGAGTGAGGAGCAGTAGAAATGGCGTGCAAGTGATGAGGGAAGCTGAGAAGGAGTGAATACAAAGATGAGGGAGAGGGAGAAGAGGGGAGAGAGTAGAGGATAAAACTGAGACCAAGGGGTTTAGGCGGGGTGGAGTTTCAGGAAGGTTTCCTGAAGCAATGTGTAGATAAGCCAACTAGAGGAGAGGCTGTACTTGATCTGGTATTGGGAAATGGACCTGTTCAAGTGTCAACTCTCTCGGTGGGAGAGCATTTTGGAGGTAGTGATCACAACTCAATCACCTTCACCATAGCGCTGGAGAGGGATAGGAGCAGACAATTTGGGAAAACAGTTAATTGGGGTAGGGGGAAATACGATGCTATCAGACAGGAACTTGGGAGCATAAATTGAGAGTAGATGTTCTCAGGGAAATGCACGGTAGAAATGTGGCAAATGTTCAGGGAACATCTGCATGACATTCTGCATAGGTATGTTCCAATGAGGCAGGGAAAGGATGGTAGGGGAAAAGAACCATGGTGTACAAAGGATGTAGAAAATCTAGTTGAGAAGAAAAGAAAAGCTTACGAAAGGTTCAGAAATGAGGTACTGTTAGAGTGCTAGAAAATTACAAGGATGCCAGGAAGGAGCTCAAGAATGAAATTAGGAGAGCTGGAAGGAGCCTTGAGAAGGCCTTGGCAAGTAGGATTAGGGAAAACGCCAAGACATTCTACAAGTATGTGAAGAGCGAGAGCATGAGCCGTGTGAGAATAGGACCAATCAGATGCGATAGTGGAAGCAGAGGTACTTAATGAATATTTTGCTTCAGTATTCTCCAGTGAAAAGATCCTTGACAATTGTGGGGATAAGTTGCAATGGACCGAAACGCTTGAGTGTAAAGACGTTAAGAAAGAGGATGTGCTGGAGCTTTTGAAAGGTATTAAGTTAGATAAGTTGCTGGGACCTGATGAGATATACCCCAGGCTACTGTGGGAACTGAGGGAGAAGATTGCTGAGCCTCTGGTGATGATCTTTGCATCATCAATAGGGATGGGAGAAGTACCAGAGGATTGGAAGGTTGCACGTGTTGTCCCCTTGTTCAAGAAAGGGAGTAGAGATAACCCAGGAAATTATAGACCAGTGAGTCTTACTTCAGTGGTGGGCAAGTTGTTGGAGAAGAACCTGAGAGGCAGGATTTATGAGCATTTGGAAAGATATAATCAGATTACGGATAGTCAGCATGGCTTTGTCAGGGACAGGTCATGCCTTATGAGCCTAATTGAGTCTTTGAGAATGTAACAAAGCACATTGATGAAGGTAGAGCAGTGGATGTAGTGTATATGGATTTCAGTAAGGCATTTGATAAGGTTCCCCATGCAAGGCTCATGCAGAAAGTAATGAGGTATGGAATCCAAGTAGACATTGCTTTGTGGATTCAGAATTGGCTTGCCCACAGAAGGCTAAGGGTGGTCGTAGATGGTTCATATTCTGCACGGAGGACGGTGACCAGTGGTGTTCCGTAGGGATCCGTTCTGCCTCTCTTCTTTGTGATTTTTACAAATGACTTGGATAAGGAAGTAGAAGGGTCAGTTAATAAGTTTGCAGATGACACAAAAGTTGGGGGTGTTGTGGATAGTCTGGAAGGTTGTCAGAGGTTACAGCGGGACATTGACAGGATGCAGAACTGGGCTGATAAGTGGCAGATGGAATTCAACCCAGATAAGTGTGAAGTGGTTCATTCGGTAGGTCAAATATGAAGACAGAATATAATATTAATGGTCTGACTCTTGGCAGTGCAGAGCATCAGTGAGGTCTTGGGGTCCCTGTCTATAGGACCCTCAAAGCTGCTACACAGGTTGACAGTGTTAAGAAGGCGTATGATGTGCTGGTATTCATCAACTGTGGGATTGAGTTCAAGAGCTGTGAGGTAATGTTACAGTGATACAAGACCTTAGTTAGACCCCACTTGGAGTAGTGTGTTCAGTTCTGGTCACCTCACTACAGGAAGGATGTGGATGCTATAGAGAGAGTGCAGAGGAGATTTTCAAGGATGTTGCCTGGATTGGAGAGCATGCCTTATGGGAATAGGTTGAGTGAACTTGGCCTTTTCTCCTTGGAGCGACAGAGGATGAGAGGTGACCTGATAGAGGTGTACAAGATGATGAGAGGCATTGATCGTGTGGATAGCCAGAGGCTTTTTCCCAGGGCTGAAATGGCTAACATGAGAGGACATAGTTTTAAGGTGCTTGGAAGTAGGTACAAGGGGGATATCAGAGGTAAGTTTTTCCACACAGAGAGTGTGTGGAATGCACTGCCAGCAAAGGTGGTAGAGGTGAATTCAATATGGTCTTTTAAAGTATTGCTTCTTCAGATTTTTTGTCGTTTATGATAGACCACTTGAAGCTGAACACAAATATAATTTCAGACTACTTGTATCACATAGAAACTTGGAGGAACAAGAAGTTAATTTTTATTGAATGTTATGAATTTAATTGCATAACGGTGGTGTCGCTTCGGAATACTGTAGTTCAACGAAGCTAAGAAAGTTTTGTTGATGATTTTCATTTGTACTCAGTGTTTGAGGCTTCTCGCTTCAGTGTCCAACAATAATCAGCCAGCATCGATGGATTCCAGTTGCTCTGATACTGTTTCTCCATGACCACAATGTCCTGGTGAAACCGTTCACCGTGCTCGTCACTGACAGTGCTAAGATTTGCAGGGAAGAGTCTAAATGGGAATGCAGAAAATTAATCTTCAGTGACGTGTTGCATTTCATGGTTTTGTATGCTTGAAGTATGTTGTCAGCCAATTGCACATAGTTTGGTGCTCTGTCGTTGCCAAGAAAATTTTCAACAACATCCTTGAATGCCTTCAGTGTGATTTTCTCTGGTCCCCCTAGAAGTTCTCTGAATTGTCTGTCATGGATGACCTGCTTGATTTGTGGACCAACAAAAATGCTTTCCTTAACCTTGGGCATCAGTTTTTCTGGGAAACATCTGTCTCAAATTTTGAAACCCTTCTCAGAAATCTATAGCCTTTTTAAAGCCTGTCCTCTGCCCTGTCTAAACCTGCCCAGGCATGCCTGGACAAGATAGAAAACTTTTCAGCTTACACTGTGGGCAACATTTTAATTGACTCGAATTATGAATTGAAATAACAAATACAGGGGATTTCAAAAATTGGTGCGTGATAGGGAAATTTCATGGTGATTTTCATGATCAGCAGCCCACAATCCATAAGATAAAGCCAAAAGTATTCAGGAAGCAAAATCATTGTTATCCAGTGTTATGTTTTCAATCAGGAGTTTCCTGGGCACAGTGTCTCATAATTCTTATACAACATAGTTCCATAATCCTTATACGCTTTTCAACTCATGAAGTCTGTACTGACTGGCAGAGCAAACCCCACCACCCACTTATTTCCCTGTAATCCACCCCCAGATTCTACCCTATACCTACACTCTAGGGGCAAGTTACAATGGCCAATTAACTTAAAACTCACATACCTTTGAGGGGAAACTGGAGCACCCAGAGAGAACCAAAGGGAGGGCATGTAAACTCCGCACAGATAGCATCTGAGCTCAGGACCAAACCTGGATCTCTGGAGATGAGAAGCAACCGTGCTATTGTGTAACCAATCATCGAGCCATGGGTACCTGGGCATCAGAGACTTCAGTAGAGTTCTCTTACTAGCCAATATTTATGGAGCTGCTTGGGCTGTAACATTAGTAACCCAATGGGATCTAACTGCATAGCACATCTGTTACACAGACCTTTCTCATACTTCCTTATTGCAGAAGACTAGGCAAGAACAAGAGGGAAAGACCATAGGGAACAGGAGGAGAGAAGGGGAGCTTGGGAGAAAA